>NW_003211646.1:0-230855 GCF_000006405.1 Perkinsus marinus ATCC 50983
CTTCTGAGTCTCTTCGGGTGAGATTCTAAAGGGAAGTTCGATCTCGTTTAATTTGCGTTTCTTCGATGGGGACTCCTCACAGCTCGCCATGAGGGAATAGTGAAAATGGCAACAAAGCCACGAAGAGCAGAGCACCAATCGACTGTCAACAAAGTACCAATTATTATTCTCGTTGTGAACAACTTTGGGCTCGAGCGTTAAAGTGCCTAAGGGGGGTTATCGAGATACTCTACTCCCATACTCCATCGGCACCACCCATGCTTCCCCAGTAAGTCTGCAGTCGGGGTCCCAACTGCAGACTGCAGGATTCTGTCAGTGTCTAAGATTGCCTCTCCGAAGTACATAGCACGCATGCCCAACGACGCCGAAAAAGCTGCTAGCATCATGGTAAGATGATCTATCGCGGGAATATTGAATTCGGATGTGAACTGGTAGCAGTAGTGCTACTTACCACCCTGTAAATGGTCTCCAGCACACGGGAAGAACTTCAATATTTCCCCAAACTCAGTGTTGCAGCAACCACGAAATAGGGCAAGCAAACAGTTGACGTGAGCATTAGTCTATGGTTGAATATAGACTCGCGTGAATATACCACGATTAGCTCGCCCTTGCTGCTTCACAACTATCGAATCAGTAACCTGACCGTATAAGGGCGTCAACGACCCCCTACCAAAGGCCCCAAGCTCATGGTCATAGGCGTGGGTGCTATGGCGTTCCCGGACCCCCTCCCCTCCTCGACAAGGTAGTGGTGGGGTCGATGTGAGATTTCTCAGGGAGCTCGGAGTAAGTCGATCTAGGCTCAACGTACCATAGGCAAACTCACCCGGCAGACACAGATGGCGATCGACTGGTAGTAGAAGTGACCACTCAGAACACCCAAGTCAAGGAGTAGGAAACGTAGCAGTAGTGGTAACATCATATAGAGCGACGCGAGAAGTACTGTGGTAGGGGAGGGTATCCTCCACTGTTGTAGGACTGTGGTGGATTGGGCGGTGGAAAATTTCCAACAGCATTCTTGAAGGCATTCGGGAGGGTACTGAAGTGGTCCGGAGACGCCTGATGATGAGGACACGAGAGTAAGCCGATAACAATGTCCTGATCTCACTACCTTCTTCAACGACCACAAGAACACTGCTAAGGCCTGCACTATGTTGGTATTGCCCCTCTGGCACACCATCAGCTCTCCTGCTCTCGAGGATCCACCATCCCTTTGCATCGCTCCGCCAACGCCCCTCGTGCCCACTCGAGTTGCATCCATCACATTGTACGTGATGATGCCCGTTGACGTGTCGTAGCATCTGATAGAGCACCCTATGCTACGATTAGCCCGTGGAGCGGTATGCAAGTACCTCTGGATCCACACAGGGGAGTCTGCTCCCCGACGACCAAGCCCCAGACCACCAGTGGACCACCGGGGAGGGCGAACTAGGCCAGCAGCCTGAGATGCAGCAGCAGTAGAGGGAATAGTAATACCCAACGCTATACCTGCGTGAGGGCCGTCTGTGACTCCACCCCGTCTCTGACATCTACTGACCGGACAAACGTCGAAGTGAACGGACGAGCGCCGGCACTACCACCAGCGTTCATATGACAATCCAATGCACTGAGTTGGAATACAATCATACCAGAGAGAGAGCAACAGCTGCCTTACTGTAATAGTACATGGTCCAATACCCTCGAGTCAGTGACAGTATCACAAGTAGTAGTAGCGACAGCAGCAGTGGGGGCATGTCCAGATGCTCTACCATCATAGACTGTATTAAGAACCTCCTTCTGATCGTACTGATACCCCGACCGAAGGCCGTGCCTACCACACACCAGATGAGTACGATCCCATGGTTGCATCGACCTACGTTGCCCAGTCACAGACTCTCGAGACCACATAGTCTCTACTAGAGTATAGGAGTCCCCCACCATACCCTGAAGGGGTTGATATCGAGTCCGCCTCTTGAATGGGAGGTAGCAGGAAGTAGCGTTCGAGCACAAGCCTATTGTACTTGAATACCACAAATTGGCCAGATCACATCTACTACCTGTGCTTCCATGCCGCGTTGAGCTCTGATAGACTACTGAGCGGGTGAGGCAAATTCCGATCAGAGAGGTATATAGCTCCAGGAAGGGCCGAGGGCTCTCCCCCCATGGAGGTGTTTGCGGAAGACTACAAGAAGACCATATTGGGAATGGGAACTCATAGGGTCGTACCATTGGCGGCCTCGTTATGGTCCTTCCCCCATCACTGACCGTCGCACATGCCAGGAAGAAGCCTTGCCCCGCCACCCTAAAGGGCCCACCATGAACAACAGTGATAAACTAAGCACTCACTTGACCGCGTTGCTCAACTGGGAGTCACTAAGCGCCAGCATACGGATAAGTGGCTCTACGATTTGACGATCAATAACGTCAGAGGCGACCGTCCTGGCCCAGGCTGACACCACCTCATGCCCAAACACATCGGCTGCGGACACACCACCAACGGACTGAAGATGACCACTGAGGAAGGCCCCTGCTCTACCATACTCACCAAGGAGGCACCAGGTCGGCCACTACCCCAGGCCGGCTCCGATCGGTTCAAAGGGGTTGACGACAACGACGCCCGACTTACAGAGGCCATCGAGGGAGTGTCGGCTACAGCATAAGGACTCGGTATCTGTGATACGAAGGATAGGGAATGGAAGTACCCATAGAGAGCCCTACCCGGTGAGGGGTCAAATCATGAGCCCCACGAGCATAGTGATGGCCAGGTGGGCTCAGAGGGTTGTCCTGCGTAGCTCTAGGATCCGGGTAAGCTATCGCAGCCTGAGTCTGCCTCAGATCATCGCCACTCTGAGATGATACAGCATACCAATGAAAGATACATCTCCAATGAACACACGCGCACAGCGAAGATTTTCACCTTCACCACGCCACAAACTTTCGCCATCTTACCCTGTTAGCAGGCATAGAGGAGACCGCAGGAGCTCCAAAGAGCTTCATTTGCGGCTGTTGTGGTTGGATGGTAGCAGTGGTCTCCTGCAAGGGGGCCCGTCTGACCTCGAACGCTTGTTCCTCAGAGGCTGTTCGCGAGGTGAGAAACACTTGGGTGAACACTATCGAGGCGGTGACGACCCCCAGGAGCATGGCTGGCGTAACCTCAACGTTGCGGTATACGTCTGTTATCATCACCCAAGCCACTATGATGCCTCCAACACACACAAGGACCGCCATGAAAATCCCTCTCGCCGTGTATCGATGCTCATAGCGCCGTGGAGGAGGGACCACTGCACGCTGGAGGGGCTCAGAGGAGTCCACCACTGCGGGCAATTGAGTAGTAGGAGTAGGCACCGTGGCTGCCGATGATGAACCACCACTAAGACGCTTCTTGAAGGAGGAAGACTCGAAACGACCTATCCCAGTAGACGATGGTTGGTCATGGGCCGGCGGCTGCTCCACAGGAGGCATGGAACAAAATGGAACAACTATAGCTACAGTCTTCCCCCAAATCATCGTTTCAACTCGACACAGCACATTCCATCAACAGCAACGTTCGCCTCACCTCCACCGACTTCGGGTACATTGCTACCATTTTCCAGAGAAGGGGGAAGTGCGGCTGTGGTAACATGAAAAGTATAGCCATCACTATCGAGTGCTCGAGTCGGCATAAGAAAATTGGCACGGGGGGATGTGGGCAGTATGATTCCGAGGCAGATCGGCCGTGCCGCACAGGTCGACGTAGGGGGCGTTATAAGAATAATAGCAGTACAGCAGAGACACACTATTACGACTATATCGGTAGTCACAGAGCTACCATCTCTGATTCTATCACTCCCTTTTCTACCGAGAAGAGAACCCATCGTGAATGGAAACTGCTCATCAGGACTAGCAGTATCCTGAGGGCCCTTCATTATTCCATATCACCAGGGCATCGTCACTGCCACCTTAGTAGTAGTAGATAGACAGCCACTGCCTCTGGTGATACCAGACTGCACCGTGGCACCACTCGACCTCCTTCATTGTGCGTAAGGTATGAGTACTACCTTCCACTTGCTCCTATATACCTACCTTATCTATGCACACCCTAAGACCTTCCATAGCCTATCATCCTCGCCTACCCAGCAGTATTGCCAAGAAGATACGCTACTATCCAACATGCTAGCTTTAAGATTCATTACTTATATATTACGTAGCCACACCTGCATCTATTCGCCTTCACTACGTCGTGCATAGGCCCCCAGTACCCTCCAAGTTTAGGTGGCAAACGTAGAACCCAATCACCTTATAGAAGGACGTCCACCTGTTGATGTCCCCTCGGATGAGTCTAGCTTACACTAACCTTTTGTATGAGGAGCTCTCAAAAAGCTTCAGAAGCGATACGAATAGAAAACGAGACGCGGATCTACTGGTACTGAAAAATTTCTCATGGTGAAAAATAATGGGAGAAAAAACCGACTAAATATGCTTCCATTGAGGAGCGTGCCAAGGGATAGCCATCACTTCGATGCTTTCTTCATCAAGTTGAACACACCCACCGCCACAGCAGCGACGGTCGCTGTTGCGAAGATGATCTGGAGGGCATGGGGTAAGTCACATGCGCACGATGGCAGGGGCCTGCCTGAGTGGCGCTCCAACCGTTGTCAGCAGAGTCCCTGAGTTTGGTCTCCAATGGGATGCCAGGAGTATCCTCTTTCCCTTCCAAAACACCTCAGAGAGCACTAGAGAAGTAGCCGTGGTAGTAGTGCTACCTATGGCTACTTCACGAACTAGTTTCATACGGGCCTCGTCTGAATGATCGACGTCATCATATTCCTCAGTGCAATCAGCACCTAGCCGCATTCACTACCACCTCCATGTAGAAGACGCCTCCCGTAGTACCAACATGGAGCATGAGGATGCTCTCTCCCCCAGGATGCTCCTCCTTGAACTTGCTAACATCTAATACCACACCATGAACAGAAATCCTGACAAGGACATACCCCATTGTAAGACTAACCCCCTAGTAGCCAGCGTATGTGCCTATTACCATGCATCGTGCTTGGATGTATGCCTAGCGAGCTCAGCTCTGGTTATTACTCTCTTTCTGATGGCATTAGTGGGACTATGATACCCATCGGGCATTGTAGTAGAACCTAATCTAACTCTTTCCAATTAGTAGGTTTGCCCGACAAGCGAGACCATCAGATAAGGATCTATACAGCACACCCTAGTAGGGGGCATCGGGCTCATCCACGTCCTCACATACAGCGCACCTTCAACCGGCGGTGTGGAATGGCGAGTACATCGATTAGATGGGCGTAGCGAGATTTGCAATCACGGTTCATAGCCGTGCTCCTCCACCGCAGACTAACCCCTAAATTCCCTGACGATGAGTCAAACTACTATCGAGTGCAACTACGACGATGCTCCCGTCGATTCCTTCGACGACTTGGACTTGGATGAGAACCTTTTGCGAGGAATCTACTCATACGGTTTCGAGAAGCCCTCGGCTATTCAATCGGTGAGAATAGGGGATTCCTTCCGAAAATTCCGACGTGCTCTTTCTCGCTACCGTCGAGGATTCGCAAAACTCGTACCACGCCATCGGGAATTCGCGGCTAGGATAGTCTTAAGGAATTGGGAGTGGAACAATGGACTTCATCAGGAGGGGGATAATTTATGGTATAGAAATTATGTCCATCTTTCAGAGGGCCATCAAGCCTTTGATTGCCGGTCGCGACACCATAGGCCAGGCCCAGTCTGGTACTGGTAAAACCGGCGCTTTCACCATTGGGTGCCTCGCCCGTGTTGACCCCAAGCTTAGAGCCACCCAGGCCCTCATCCTAGCCCCTACTCGTGAGCTCGCTCAGCAGATCACTTCGGTACTACTGAGCGAACAGTAAAGGGATAGTGACGTCTTTATGCCTCACCAACAGGTCACCAAGTCCCTTGCTGACTTCCTCGACATCAAGTGCCATGCTTGCATTGGTGGTACTGCTGTTCGTGAGGATATTGAGAAGCTCCGTGAGGGACAGCACGTCGTGGTTGGCACTCCTGGCCGTGTCTTCGATATGGCCAATAAGAGGCATCTCAGGTATCAATAACATATGACCACATCTCAGTCTTGCTGGATATCTTTTACTTTAGGTTGGATGACCTCAAGATCTTCGTTCTCGATGAGGCCGATGAGATGCTCTCTCGAGGGTTCAAGGATCAGATCTACGACGTCTTCCGTCTCTTGCCCAGCAACGTCCAGGTGGGCCCTTCCTACTCCTCCTAACGACTGTATAATCCTCTCTGTAGGTCGCATTGTTCTCGGCTACCCTTCCTGATGATATCATTCAGCTGACTACCAAATTCATGCGTGATCCCGTCCGAATCCTCGTCAAGACTGATGAGCTGACCTTGGAAGGTGAGAGCTTTCTCCCTCAACTGTCCTTGTCGTACGCTTTTCCTCAGGTATCCGTCAGTTCTACATCGCTATTGATTCTGAGGAGTACAAGTTCGATACCCTCAAGGATTTGTATGAGACCCTCACCATCACTCAGGCTATCATCTACTGCAACACCAGGAGAAAGGTCGACTACCTCGCCGAGAAGATGCACGAGGCCGATCACACCGTCTCCTGCATGCATGCTGACCTCACTCAAGAGGAGCGTGATTTGATCATGCGGGAGTTCCGTTCTGGCAGCTCTCGTGTGTTGATCTCAACTGATCTCTTGGCCCGTGGTATTGACGTACAACAAGTGTCTTTGGTCATCAACTATGATATCCCGGCTTCGATCGAGAACTACCTCCATCGTATTGGTCGTGGTGGTCGTTTCGGTCGTAAGGGTGTTGCCATCAACTTTGTCGTCCCTGATGATATCAAGCAACTTCGCGAGATAGAACGTCATTACAACACCCAGGTCGATGAGATGCCCATGGATGTTGCTGACTTCCTCTAAGCTGCTCCTTCAACGTAAACGATAATAGCAAGTCAGTCGTCATTGGAGTAACACGCCTCTAGACTTGCGTTATGACTATCATCAGTATCAGCTCTCACTATCGGCTCTGTGGTTATCATTACTATATATCATCCTCGGTGGCAATCGCTAGGATGATATCACTAGTGTGTTATTCCACTGCAATTTTGGGATATGTTGTTAGTCATAATTGCATCTATTGGTATTATTCTATTGGTAATTATCGTTACGACTTGCTACGACGCCAATGAGTAGTTCTTATTTGCTGTTATCATCATACGGATGATGGTCATCGTCCTCACTGTGTTGGCATTTTTCCTCGACTCTACTCTTATTAATTCTCGTGAGATCAACGTTAAGTCTGCGCGTTGTTCTCTCTTGAATTTCTCTGTAATATGTGTAGCTAACAGCATCGGTCATCACCATTACTGTTGCTACTATCAATGCTATGGTAATGTTCCATGAACTATGTCGCTGCTACTGTTATCCTCTGATGAGTTCCTATCGACGGTTTGTAACTATCGAATGTGGACTATTATTGTTATGTACAACAGCCGAACCCTTAGAGGCTTTTAGTAGTCTCTCTGGCAACGTCAATGACATCGTGACTTGAATCTTCATGTTCTGAGACCCATTTTAGTCATTATCATACCGTTTGTATCTGGTTGGTGGTATCGTCTACTAACTGGAGATCAGTGAGAAGACAACGGCTAGATGAATGTCTCATACTGTTTGTACTGTACATGATAATGTGTGGGCGACTCAGTTATCACATCTCGTCAACAGTATCAGCGATGATAGTACAGCGTCTTCACAGTTATTCATTGATGTTTATGATGCTGTAAGCTTTAAAGGCGTAGTGCTCACATCAGTGTGGACAGTGATGATGATAATCACGTTGGTGATGATGACTAAGGTGGATCATCGTCTACTGGCCTAGTAGTCCTGTAATCGTTACATATTTACGCGGCTTCCTTCATCACCTCATGTTGACTTGTGTCAATGACATAGTAAGTGCTACCGGCTTGTCGTCGGTTTGGCGTTAATTATATGAACATCTGTTTCCTCATCATATCCTGTCCGTATTCCTTCGCGCTCCACTGGTCTACCCCGATTCTCATCCAAAGGGAAGCTCGAGACCATATCTTGGACATGCTTGGCAACGCTGAGAGACAAGCTCTACGTTGGTACCCTGACAAGAAGACCATACGTGGTGTTATCCGAGATATCGATGAAAGGGTTGATGATACTCTGAAACGCATCGTTATCAACTAGGATGCTCGAAGTTCTCTTCATGCCGCATGATGACTCCGTTTTCCATCTTATGTCACGAGTTCGGGGAGTCGAGGGAGTCTCTCGCCCTGTTTGTTCGCGAGATTGTGAGTTGCTGAGTACAGGAATCATCGATGTTGGTTACGAATGAACGGGAAAGGCTCCGCGCTAGTCATGTTCGTGGGACGATTTCCCTCAGGAGACTACCGTACAACTGACTATTGAATCGTACGAGAATAGTGTAGTGATAAAGGATGTAGGGTCGTTGTTCTCCCTCATTGCAATGTGTAATCTCGTACTCGGTAGTCCTCTCTTGGTATGGACAGGTTGGAGGTTTTGCGAGTCGTGATGATCTTGAGCCTCATCCTATGATCGGACCGCAGCTCTCAGCGGTACGCTACAGTAGACACAAGCATTCGAGTTCTTCGCACTCAACAATCATTTGGTCGCTCTACTCGTTGATTACGGCGCTGAGGTGTACCATCAGGAGATTAATATGTGTCTCACTAGGGCCGACTGGGGCTGTTTTCTGATTCGGAATTAATGTCCATTTATCAGTAGTTATGACGACTTTAAGGTGAAGACCAATACTCCAACAATGTCCGATTTCGAGTATCTTGCTATATTGATCTGAAAATCTTCTATCCATCTTTTGCTTTCTGTATGAGATTTCTGCATCTTCATTCTCTCTCTGTGATCGTTGTGTTGAGGAGTACACCTTATTTTATGCGATTTGGGCGCGCTGAAAATTGAAGTTGCAATCTATTATTGAGGTATTTAAACCTCTTACCCGGCTCCCTTCCTCCCCCGCGTTGAGTCGTGGACCGGAGGACAACGCTATACACATGAAGTCCTCGGCCGATGTGATGGGGCCAGCCTCACAAGTAACGTGAGGTTCCACACCGTATCACCACGGTGGGCAGGAGGATGAAGAGATGAATAACAAATAATTGAGGCGAAGGTGGGATGTAGCCCAACATCTCGAATGAACTTTGAAGCACCACTGGTAGCGCTAAGTATTGCGTTGACACAACGTATCTGTCCTTCTACACACGTCGGGGATCCTCGCCGAGTAAAGCGGCCCAGCAAGTTGACCTCGATTACTGGTCGATTGATCGGAGGTAGTGCGCTTTATACAGAGTGGCCATGTATTTAGGCCGACATGTACTTGTGTGACCCTGTTGTTATTGAATAAAAATCTACACAATATGTAGTAAATCATGGTCCATGCCTATACAAAACCATTATCTCCCCAGTGGCGAAATGAAGATTCTCTCACAGAGAACTCCCACCCCGATAGGCAGTTTCCATGATGTTGACTTCTAGAATAAATCGAAATCTCACCTAATCTAGCGTTTCACTTCCCAATGAAAGGTGATTCATCGGTGATATAAACGCAATTACGTACATCAGATGGGAAACAATACACAACTTTGCTGAAAAATAACAAATGATTACACGAAGCCAGTCAGGGTCTTGAGAGTATTGCTATCCAATGGGGTCCTTCTTGGTGACCGTCCACTCTCCGCTACAACGATAGGACGACCCGGATGCAGTAGGCTTACATGAGGGCAGAAGGACTGCCCAACGCGACCATCATCTGGACCATCCAATTTCCAGTTGAGGACAATATGGTAATGTTCAGAGACCTTGGAGGCATCCTTCTTGACAGATGGAACCGGTAAACCAAGGTCACCTAGCGTTTTGGTCTTCCTATTGGCCGATAGGTGTTGTGCTGTCTTGGCCTCGTTGAGTAGGAAATCCCCACCTTCAGAAACCATAGAGGAGTACGCACCACCACTAGTAACCCAGTAGATCAACTGGAGACTCTTACCAGGGCCGAGCCTTTCCTCTCCTGCTGGTATGGGCAAGGCCTCGTCAACCTGCAATGCTCCAAGGGCAGAGGACGGGTACACGTCAATAGGCCCACTCTGGTCGAGCACTATCGTATGAGTTGGAGAAAAATTCGTTACAAGGCAGCGCATTGGAACCAATACTGCCCGCCGAGGTCCAGCCTTAGGGGAACCCACACCAGCCAGCTTCAATTGTACTCCAGGATGAACAAAGACATCTCTTTCAAGGCAAGTCCAGGTGATCCTGCCACTAACGCCGATACCACGGGCGGCTAGGCGGACTCTATGGTGGCCAACATGGTGACCACGGATGGTAAAAGGGACTTCTACTGTGGCTCCTACAGCCAGGGGTTGGGCGGATGCCTCCTTCCCTTGAGAACTGATGGCTATGGCCTTGTCCTGGTGTGAATAGAACCACTCAAGTTTGGTGATGGTCTCCGTTCCCACGTTGGCTACCGTGATGATCGGGTGTTTCAGTTCGCCGACCAACAGCTCACCCTGCACACCAGGGGTGCTGGCTCTTATAAGAGGCATACTATCTACTGCAGTGACGGACACTCGTTGGTCCTTAGGACATGTCCAGCAGCAAGGGGCCGTGTGGTCTAGGACCCACTGGGCTCCTGTTACTACTATCTTCCCTGTCGCTTTAGGAGTTACATTCATCGCCACAGTCACCATCTGATCCCCTTCCAAACGGATGGGATCAGCCACCGAGCAGTCCACCAAAAAAGGGTCTTCAAAGTCCAGTCGGAGGTCGGTAACTTCAATGGGAATTTGCAGTGGGTTCGTTACCACCAATGTGGCACACACTCGTTGGCCGACCAAGACCACTCCAGAATCGTCAGCAGGTGCCCTGTCCGTGCCCATACTAAGACCACATATAGACCCCCAGCTCTCCACCTCTGTCTCTATAGGACGATTGGTGAACCCCATAGGGTCGCAACGGCCCACCCCAGCATCCATCTGCCCGGACCCTGCCCTATGAACAGAGTCCCCCACTGTGGTACTAACCCCATCAACAGAGACCTGAACACACTCAGGGTACCGTCCGACTCAGTAGGGGAAAAGATGCGCATGGTCAGCTACATGTGTAGGCGGAAATATGGGAATTTTGAGGAAATTTTGTCAAGGTCTTGTTGGTTTCTGTACACTTCTACCCTAGTTATTATATAAGCTCCTACAGGCAGTGAAGGAGCTCCTGATCTCAGTCGAATAAAGCGAACATATATTCCAACACTTGTCAGGCTTTGTTGCTGCCATCAGGGCCTACCTTCGGAAGGATGACAGCAACTCGATCATCCACCGGCACGTCTCCCAACTCCTTCCCATACCGACTTCGAAGCACATATAGGAAGCCCTTGAGGTAGTTGTGCTGCTTCCCGACCGATATCGTTGAGCGGACATCCTTCTGGAGGGTAATAGAGTTGAAGAGGTCCGTGAAGTAGGCGATGCTCCTTGTTGTGTGACCAAGGGCAAAGGTCTGCTTAGCCATAGTGAAGAGGAGATGGTCAGTAATATGCGTCCATCCCTTGCCGGCGTATTCAGGCACCACAGCCTTATAACATCTATAGAAGGAGGCATACCACAACAAGCACAACTTCTCTCGCTATCCTACGCTAGAGCCCACTGCTTGTAGCCCGCCTTGTTGAAGGTATGTCCGGCTAGGACCAAGTGGAAACACATCTTACGGACCTTACCAAGACAGACTCGAACGAGGTCGCCCCAGCTGCTGGGGCCTACCTGACCAGCGTCCCTCTGTAGCCTGGCGGCCCTCTCCAGTAGAAGAGCACACCTGAGGCCAGCATCAGGGATATCCCCGTTGGTCTTGAGGAGCTTCTGTGGACTATCAGTCCTCCCCCTCAGGATTGCCGACTGTATTATCGCAGACCTAACAAACCAAAGACCTACTACGCCACACACCACGACAGTGACCAACCGCATCGCTTGCCGATAGAAGCGTGGTCCGGCCTTCTGATACAGCTCTACCGCGTTGTCCATGTAGCGGCTCATCTCCGAAACGGCGACCACCTCCCCTCCAGTAGAGATGTGTGCTAGCCATGCAGCTACCGCCGCCATCTCATAAGCCCCAGCGGCCACCGCCCATTGGTGGTCTTGCTTGAAGTCCGGGGTGACCTGAACCCAGTCTACATACCAACACAGAGAGGGTAGGTACCTGGCGGTAGTAGGACAAGGCCTGGGTGTAGTCCCGGAGGTGGAAGGCGAGGTCCCCAGCCAACCGGATCTGCCACTCCAGGCTGGAGAGGGTATAGCCCTCAGCCGTCGATCGGCCTTGGACATCTGATGTGAATCACCCATACCCATCGGAGGACCCCAAAAGCCTTACTCTGACTACTGCCAATGGGACCACTGATGACCTCTGTACCAGGGAGGTTCGGCTTCCTTAGAAAACGGCTGAAGGCATTACGGAAACCCTTCCGTTTCTGCGATATGTTGTCGTCCAACTCGGCGAGCTTCCTCTCAGCCCAAGGGACCGCACACTCCGTGACTATAGCGGTACCTGTCAATAAGCCACTACTCTCTCAGAGTAATAGTGCTGGACATACCCAAACGTTGGAGGTCATCAATTTCACTCCACTGGACGCCTGCTGCAGCGCGTTCGTCAAGGGCCGGGGTGATAGGGCCTCGCCTGACAATGGGTCTGCGGTCCGGCAATGGCATAAACCACGACCTACCGGAACAGGGCCTGTATGTCGGGAATAGGGTCCTGCCCTTCCCCAACGACCAGGATGAAGCAGCTCTTAGGTGAGTAGTTGCTCTGCATGCGATTGAGCAAGGCATCTAGATCAAGGCCTGGGGGCGCCCTGGAAGGGTCGTGGACAAGCACCTGGGACCACCACCACGGCATGTCCAACCCCACCGCCCCGCCTCCCTTATCACCTTCATCCGGGCAGCATCAGGATCGAGGACCCCGCGTCTAGCTAAAGGAGGCATATTAGCTTCATGCATGAGCTGCTCGAAGGCCTCTATGGGGTCCACTACACCCTCATCGTCCATAGTGGGCTCCAAGGCGCTAGTGGAGGCTACCAATACCGTCGCCAACGGCTGTGATATGCACCTACACAGAGGTGGAGGACGATACTCCAGAGGTAAGGTACTCACTCATGGTCACTGAAGGCCAGTGATGCAACCTCAGAGGACAGCCAGGCATCGAACCACGGTGGGGAGGTACCACCCAAGGTCTGATCTAGCAACAACAGGAGCACATCTCAGCTGGAATAGGAAGACGCGCACGGCACCTCCTTGTGGTACACAGGCTGCAAAGGCCTTCGAGGACTGGTCCTGTGCTACAGACTCCGGCACTTGCGTGGCATCCTCTGTGGCCAGAAAGCGTATTCGGAATCCCTGCACTACACTAGCGACCAGGCCTTCTGAGCAGTTTACCTCAACTTGCCTTGATCTACCACCTGTGCGGACCTGCACCGTCATTGGGGTATAGTACCCTCCGAAAGGCTGCAGAAGCTCTGAAACGGAGACAGTCCGAACCAGTGTTGGAATCGATGTTCGCGTTCCTCAGCTGAGTTCAGGAGTTTCCAAAGCTATACTGTAGGAGTTTACACACGACTTGGGCTAAAAGTGTACTAAGAATTTCCTCAGAATTTTCATATTGTCACCGACACATGAAGTTGACCATATTTTCCAACACAGGTCCAAACCAGAGGAGTCCCCAGTGGCGGCGATGATAACTACGCGGTATGGTCATCCTGTGGGCTTGCCACACCACTTCCTTAGCCTGCTCAGTGGCCACTACCACTGCTGTTGCTGAGAAAGCTAGATCTTGGCACCATTGCTCAGAGTCAGCATCGATGGCCATATGCGTCATAGTATTACCCCTGAGGACCATTTGGACCATTGAACCCATCAACACAACATCTCTAGGGTGGAACATGATCATACTGCAAACACCAAAAATAATGTAATCCACTCCTGCCCGCCGCTGGTGAAGAATTCCCAGTCAAATCTAAAAGTGCGTTGGTCGAGCCTCGGCCAAATCCTGACCAACGACAGGCTCCGACGAGACTACCGAGGATGTTGGCAGCGACTCAGCGGTATCAGCGACAGAAACCCGTACGTTCCGAGAGGCCCGAGTCTTGCGCATCCAATTACCATGCCGGCTGCATTCAACCACCTCCATGCCACATGCAATACTCCGTCAGGTCTACCACTCCTCCGTCACATCCCAAATGTGCACATCGTCGGCTCCCTCCCAACATGCTCAGAGCATCTGTACCACTCACTACAGGCGGCCCTCGGACACTGTTAGGTGGTACAGCGTCTACCCCTCCCCCCGAAGGTAACAAGGTGGTCTCTAGCCCCAGCCGCCCCGTACAGGGATCGTTCCTGATGGAACCTACGACCACCACCATGAGTACCACAGCGGAAGACCCTCGGGCCCCTCTGCCACAGGAGCACCTTCGACCCTGCGGCCCTACTCCTCGTGCTAACCTAATGCATGCTAATACTTCGAGTTGCCTATGAGAGGACGTAGACTTTGCACTACTCAAGCAAGGCGTGGACTACCGCGAAAGAATCAGAGGAGAAGAGCACTACCAAGAAGACTGAGCTCAAGGGCTCCTCCTGAGTGACTTACCCGAACTACTACCATATCCGATGAGGCCCCGGAGGAACAAGTGGACCCCAGTGAGGACAGCGAGGTAAGCCTGCTAGGGATCCCATAACTGGGCGATGTTGGGCCATCGGTGGAGTCGACTCTCCTCCATGAAGCCTGCAGCGCCTCGCCCCAAGGTGGTTTGATGACGGCAGAGTGATTAACAGAAGGCGTCCCAGCCACGTGGTTGCTTATGCAGGCTCATCCTGGTGGCCCTGCATACGGTCTTTGCTGGGCCCATCTGGTACCCTACTCGTCTCTTTTGCACAGCCCTGCCCCTTCCGATATC
This sequence comes from Perkinsus marinus ATCC 50983, assembly GCF_000006405.1. Lineage (NCBI taxonomy): Eukaryota > Perkinsozoa > Perkinsida > Perkinsidae > Perkinsus > Perkinsus marinus. Next base: position 14,956 of record NW_003211646.1, read on the forward strand.
CCCTCTGTAGAACTCAATTCCCACTGTGTTCCTCCAAGTCCTTTATCGCCAAAGCACTGAGGATTGGCAAGAGTGATGATGACCATAATGAGGTAGTAGGAGGATCCATAGCCCATCAACAACAAGCTCACAGCAGGCCCCTCTGCAGCCACACTTCACTCCTAGACCAATCATCATGCCTCGAGAGCGGTAGTAAGAGCCACGGGTCAGGCTCTTGTTAACTCGGCGTCAACATCATTAGGCGACTACGGAGGAGAAGTGAGGGAGAATCTCATTGGAGCGACAACACAACAGCACATGAGGCCACCGACCCTCACACGTAGGTTCAGTAGAGACCCAGGCGTTACCAGACTCCTATCTATGCAAGTTCGAAGGACTCTACCTTGAGGACGAACGCCCGCTCCAGACGGACTTTGCGCCAGTTTTAAAAATGGCGTGAAATCCAGAGCCGTTTGCATTATCGTTAACGGTATGAGAGTCTTATAATAAGACTCTCGAAAGCAACACTCCCCCCATCCACGGTGTCTATGATGGCGAGTTTGGGATCTCTCAATCGAGGAGCGGTATAGAGTTGATCTTGGACTGCTTATACTCTCTTGCATTTCCTCAATGCTCGAGTCGCATCACCTTCGTCTTTCCCTTGGTTCACGCCAGCTTCACAGTTAGAACGTATCGGCAGACTCGCTATTGGGGCTCCATAGAGTGGTCAGGCTCTGCAGTCTCCCTCAGAGACCTCATCCGCGCTGTACCAAAATCTTGCGAGTGCGTTCCTGCGCCGATATAGCATAGGGCACGATAGGCCTTTACACTAGTCTTCGAATGTTGGTACGATGCCAGCGGTAGGGCCACACTTATTTTGGCTGATCGCATAGTAAAGCTTTAGCCCACTGGGCAGTCGTAGCTGCAAGCGTCAGTGTAGGGGCCAGCAGTCTCGGGGTGGGGTCGCCTACTTTACGTAAGCTCGTCATCGTCCTCAGGGTTCCTTACTGGTATTGCTCCCCTTTCTGCAATAGCATCACCGTGTTATGATCCTGTAAGTGACCATCAGCCTACCATCAAATACTCTGCTCTTTAGATACACGCTAGCTCTCCCCGGGACCATAGTCCTGGTGGGAGCACCATTCGTCTTAGCCCAACAGTCCATCTCCGACCCTTCCACTTCTTCAGAGGTGTTGGTCCGGCGGCTCAGTGGGGTCGAGGATGAGGCCTCTGTACTGGGCATGATATTTGGTGACTGTTCCTGTAGCGGTGTTATGGTATGCGATACGGACTCCCCGGGCACGTCCATCATAGCTGCTCCTCTCGACCTAATCGTTTCCATTTTACTCCTTTTGTACACATTCAAAGCCCTGGGCTCGATGTGTGACGACTACTTCGTCATCGCCTTGGAGGCCATCTCGGTGGCCCTCAATCTCTCACCGGACGTGGCCGGGGCGACCTTCATGGCTGCGGGCTCGTCAGCGCCCGAGCTCTTCACTTCAGTGGTGGCCACTTTCCTCATTGTGAACGAAGGTGGCGTGGGTACGATCATAGGCTCGGCGATCTTCAACATCCTCGTAATCATTGGTGCAACTTGCCTCTTTGCCGGGCAGTCCTTAGAACTAAACTGGTATCCGCTAACACGGGACACCATCTTCTACGTTGTGGCCATACTAGAGATGTCCCTTGCACTACTGGATGAGGAAGTGGTCCTTTGGGAGGCTCTACTCCTTATAGGCTCATATGTGGCCTACTGCGTGTTCATGAAGTTCAATGGGGTCATTGCAGCCAAGTTGGGTGGGCAGGCTGCCCAAGAAATAGCAGAGGTCACGGCTGCTGTCGACTGCGGTGAAAATGGCACCAACAACGATGACAAATCCAACGACATTTCCCTCGTGGAAAGTCCTGTACCGTTTGATGGTGGTACTGGTGGACTAGATTCCATACCACTTGGTCAGTTGCCCAATCAGATGGAAGAGGGCTGTGACCACCGACGTAACCGTACCTCGGTATCTAGTGTACCCAGCTCGAGACGGCACTCACATCGCGATTCGGTCTACCATCCTCCTTCCAGACGAGTATCGTATCAATTCGGTGTCAACAAATTCCGAGTTAAAAGCCGTACTGTGGAGATCTACCACCATTCGCACGGTGTGCCCAGTCAGGACCCGGCGGAAGGTGTCCGAGGGTCACCATCGCCCATCGTCCCTTTAGGGCCGGCTCAGGGCGTTATCGCATTGACGAAGGTAGATGATCACGTAGATGAACTCAAGGGTTGGAGGAGATGGGCCCGAGACCCTCTATTGATATTTTGGGAATACACAATGCCTGACCCTTCTCATTACTGGATCCTCTTTGGCCTGTCTATATTGTGGATAGGAGCCCTGACATACCTCATGGTCGATGCATGCAACAGGATGGGTTGCCTTCTCAACCTACCGTCTTTGGTCATGGGCCTTGTCTTTTTGGCTGCTGGCACTAGTGTGCCCGATGCACTAGGCTCGATAGCAGTAGCTAGGCAAGGGGAAGGCGATATGGCTGTGTCTAATGCGGTCGGGTCTAACGTGTTTGATATCATGCTTGGCTTGGGTGTACCGTGGACGTTGAAGTTAGCAATGGGAAAGCATGTACTCTTCCCCAACGCGAGAGACACTCTACCACAGTACATATTAATCTTGGCATTGGTCCTGTTCCTATTCCTAGCCACTGTAATACTAAACAGGTGGGTATTGAATAAACAAATGGGCGCCTCTTTAATTGTTATGTATGGTGGTTATGTTGTTTACGCGCTTATTCGAGGTGGGTCCGAGGAGGCTTGACAGAATCTACGAGATTGCCTGACATCGTGGTCGCGGCATTATCATCAGCATCATTTTGCCATGTTCATGTGTGTTGTCCTATGCCAACTCGTTGTGTTCATAGTGTCGTCAGTGAAAAACAGTGGCGCTTCTGAAGGGTCCTACTGCATCAGCCGACAACGGTTCACATTTAGCATTGGTGGAATACTCCCTTGCTATTCTACTCAGCCGTTCAGAAAAGGTCCATCCAAAGACAGACCGCCTGATATCGATGGACTGCCTCAGGGGCTGTGAGGTGATGCAACTCCTGCTTGACCACGACGCTGATTATGCCCCCCCTAGTCTTCGAGTGGAGCGGTTTAACTGTGACAACGGTGTGGATATTAACTCTGTAGATTCCTATACCCAGCAACTGCCCGCGCTACTGGACGGACACCCTTTCTCCAATGGTCACCAACTTGAGCATTTGCATGGCCAAGTTGGGGCACGGTTGAACCAGAAACGTCGTACTGTTCGAGGGCTCGTTTACATGATATGTGGGGCCTCGGCAACGACGAGTACCTCTTTCGAGATAGTACTCGGGCAGTCCATTAGCCTCTGTTGCTGATGGCAGGAGGGATATTCAGTATCAATCTCGAGTGGAGCATAATCGAATAGTGACATGCTTGAGTTCTCTAAGCCAAATTCCGATCACTACGTTCTCTCGAATGAAGTATTATAAGGCTATGGCGACGACATTGAGGTATTTGTACTTCCCTTGGGAGCTACCTCCCCTGCTATTCACACAACGAACAGTATTGCAAAAACAACAAGGCATAGCATGGATATGGATTTCACACCATGGATGGCTTCTTCATTCCCGCGTTGTAGCCAGGCGTGCTCGGCCGAGTACCTACCAGGATACCAGGAGTGGGGTTCATAGAGAGCACACATTACTGCTAGGGGCGCCTCTTGAAGACGAGATTGGGTACGATGTCACACTGAGGAGTTATGAAAATCAGTAGATTATCCTGGCCATGCTGCCTTGCCTTGCAGCTGTATAGGGCTGTTGGGAGGACCCTGCAGCCCTCGCACTGTGGGTGCCGTAGGCCTCGGAGGGCTCCTCCTCGCTGATAACGGGTATTACTGGTACTTGAGGGGCCTTGGCCCCTAGCTTGACAGACAGGATGCTGTGGAGGTCTGATGTAGGGTGGCTGGGTGGAAAGGGAACTCTGTTACACTCACCATGGTCAAGGTGTTCCAACCTGTGCTGCAGCAACTGATACTGTTGCTGGTAGTAGAATAATGGAGTATATCCGTACTGGTCACGTACGTGGACGTCGGCCTTGGCATCCACTAATCTGAAGTAGAGGGCGGAGGACACCATCCTCCCGGGTGCCCATCATACAGGTCTACAGCCTCAATGAGCTGCCTATATCGCACCATATATGCCGCATAGGCGAAGGCCTGAGTGTGCACTCCAACCAGCCCGATGGTGGTGCCCCTCCTCACCCCTTGGAGACGTGGTAGAGTTACTATCGGCGATACTGGGGCTTTCTCCTCCCTGTCTTCCTCCCCCTCGTTGACCTCATCTAAGACCTCAGCCTGTGGTTTCTGACATACTCCATGATCAGCTCCTGCCAGCATCCCCAATGTACCTCCCTGGATGGTAGCTCTACCCCGCACAGGAAATGAAGGGCCGTCTGCTGCTTCTCTGGAGTGCTTCGGGAGACCACCTCGCCATCCTTAGTGACGATATGAGCAAGCAATGATAGCAGCTCCCGTCGGTGTTCAGCTACCACAAACCCCGATGCTCAGGGGCGTCAACCGCTCCCACTCACAATGTACGGCATTATGAATCAAGTTACAACAGCACATGAGAAGCGTGAGGTCCTTAGGGATGTCTATTGGTCGAAGGAGGTCCACAGCTCCCATCCTATCGAGGAAGTGACCAACGTAAGTCCCAGCAACACCAGCCCTTACCGTATCGCCATCTCCCCAATGGCAGTACTTTGCTGGGGACGCTTATCGCCCGAAAGGCGCTCAACATCTCGAACCTACGAGGTTGGCTTCTCAGAAGACCCCCCATAACGACCAGTGCGACCCACTGCATCAACATGGTCATCCTGAGCCGCCCAACGGAGAGCATGCAGGCTGTTGCCGTCCGTGAGGGCCTGGTCGGACAAGAGCGCTTGGGGCTTCGAGTGCTCAGTGAGATGGGCTGAGATGACCCTTGTATTGCCTTCAACGACCCCAGACCCGCCGGCCTTACTCAGCATGCCCTTCCACCCCATCGCCACTGAATACCTATAAGTTACAATACGAATTCGACTTAGTTGCGGCCGACGCCGACGAAGAGGAGGAGGAGGAAGCCGACCCTACCAGGCTGCTGATCGCCCCAATGCATCGGCAGCGCTTATTGCATCGGCACGGTCTCCCTGACCATCCACCAGGACCTTCACTGCAGCTACTCTGAAGTAGGAGTGGTACCACGACTCAATAGAGGGAACATATCCCCACCTGCCTAGGGCTGATGCCATGACCAGTGGGGTCTGTCTACGACCAGCTGTAGTCTTGTCATTGAGGACCTCGCGGTAGCCCGACTCAATGGCCTTCTTCACCAAGTATTTCAACACCTATAACACCACAACAGTTAAGGAGGAAGGGCACGGCCCCAGGAGCCGCCACCTCAATGTGGTTGTATTGGACGGCTATATGGAGACAGTTGCCTCCCGAGGCAGCAGGGGGTGGTGGCCGGTACAGCAACCTTATAAGCTCCTCCCTCTCTTGGGCCTTGGCGCTCACATCTGCTGATAAGTACACTTCTGGACCTTCACCCATCCTCACTGGCCTTTTTCGCATCCCCTTTCCCCTTCTTTCCATCATCCTTCCCTTTCTTAGCCGTCTCCTTCGCCTTTGCCTTTGCCTTCCCCTTTGCCTTGGCCTTGGGCAGCACCTTCTCCGGTTGGCCCCCCAATGGACTTGTCCCTGATAACATCATCGCTTGACCTCTCTTCACATCGCCGCTACTACCATCGTCCTTCAGAGACGCATCGCCTCCCAAGTGCTCCATCATCAGCTTCACCAAAGGTAAGTTGCCATTGCGGACCGCAACCTACGGGCCCATTTCACAGGATTCTAAGATCGAGCGTTGGTCGGGTAGGGGTGACTTCAGGGTGAAAGAGCATGGTGGTCTACTAAATCGTCGGCTTCTACCACTATGAAGTGTTCTCGATGGTAAGTTACCAACTATCGCTGATGAGGCAGCATCTCTGAGGGCTACTCCAAGGGATGCCAAGAAGATCAAAGCGGTACGCCCTACCCAAAAGTTGATAGAGTCATCATACCTGTAGGAGGGTCCACCGTCGCAAGGCCTCGGTCCGCAAGTTCACCGAAATGTCGTGATCTCGGCACAACTCCTCCACCTCGGTGGTCAGCGCCCTACTCAGACCATCACCATCATCGTCGTCTCCCCCTTGAACCGGCGCAGCGATGACTAGTTGCCTCACTCGAACCTCCGCAGCTTCCCTCACGACCGCTCGCTGTGCAGCTGAGCAAGGTCCTACCTATCCTACTGTGGCGCATGACCTACTCGTGGGAGCCCATGATTTCTTGCTAGGCCCTTTGCCCTTCTTCCCTTTCTTCTTTCCAGCTGCCTTTTTGCCCATATTTAACCGAACCAATACCACCCATATTATCCCTCCCCCCTGAGGGCTAATACTAAAACAAAACTACGATCAATTAAGAATAAAATTCCTAACCTCGACAGAACAGCTATTGTTGATCCGTCAACTGCATGACTTACGCCCCTCGGCGGTGGTGGATCGGTGCCTCACCGCGTTCGCCAATACCAGCTACCTCCCAGGAAGCCCTCCTGCTTTATCATCCACCGTATAGTGCCTCTATCACGGATATAATCGTGCTCAATAGCAATGGATCCCGGGGGTCCGCAGTCACCGAGATGTACGTGACACTAGTGGCGTGTCCTCCCTGCTGCATCCCAACCAACCACAATATTAAGCGACTATAACGTGAAAGCTGGCAAGGGTGCTCATGTAGGTTTTAAGGAGGTAGACTGCCGACGAGCTTGGGCTTGGTGAAAAACTGCCTCTTCCAGCCGCTTCAGCGCATCCTGAGATGAGAGAGCCATGCCGTGTATAGTGCAGCGATCTCCTTCTCACCAGCTTCTGTTGGAGGCCCTCAGCACCTAGTCGACCTCGTACCGTTGCCCCCTTCTCGAGCACTTTCCGCACCAGTACCTCATTGTAATAGGGCCGCACCCCTCCCTGTGGGGCTGTAGTTGCGGCTGGTCGAGCCAGGCTTCCCATCGCCACATCGCTCCTATGGCCTTGTACAGAGGGTTGTTGCTGAGGCAGTACTCGTTCCACAGCATGGTTGCCGCTTCTGGCCATGGTATTGTCCAGTCGATCCGCCCAGGGTACCCGGCTGGCGTCCACCATACTAGGCGATGGTCGTGTCACCACTGCAGGCCCTCGACGAGGCGATGCTGGTACGAAGACCGGCCCTTCGTACCTACAGACTGGGTGTACACATAACCTCCTACTATTGGAGATACTCACAGCTCCACAATGCCTCCAGACTGTCCTTGAGGCTGCTGTCCACTTGTGTTCGGATCCGGCTGCTTGCCAGTAGAGGGCCTGCGCCAGAACATGACCACCGAGTAGGTGCACCACCGTCTCCTCACCTCACTGGACTGCGAATAGGTGTCGCTCTCATGGACGGTGGTCGGTCTCGATAGGCAGTCTCCTCAGAGATTCCAACAGGCCCTTGCCGCCCTGTAGATGCTCGACGGAGCTGTTCGATAACCTGGCGAAGGCCCTGCTCCTTCTGGGCATGCTTCCGTGCGAGGTCCTGGGTGACCCTCTTCATCTGACACATCCAGCCTGCTAGGCTTCGGTGGCCCCCTCCCTACCTCCTCGAGCAAACACTGTCGAGTCCAGGCAGCCCACACTCTACCCAAGTGCCCTCGAGCAGTTGCCTCCACCCATTTGGACCCTAGCCGGTTCATCCTGTCGGAAACTGAATGGCACACCGGGGATGTTTCTTGGAACCCGTAGTAGCATCCTCACCACTGGCTCTGTAGGAGCAATAGGCGTCTACTAGAACTACATACGACTGCTCCACCTCGTCATGCACCTCATCTGTCTGGACGGTCCGATCCACTCGACACTCTCGCAGCAAGTGACTGCTCTCAACAGCTTCACCGTTCGGCGCGCAGCTTCTGGGCCTGGTAGCATCCTGGGAGCCGCTCGAATGCTGAAAAAGATGGGCGATCGAAGTCCGGTGAGTTGCATACCGAGACATTGGCAGGACTTAGTCCCCTTACCCTTCCACGATGATATCTCGGAGGCCTCCTTGATACACGCGAGGAACTCTTAGTGCAATCGTCTTCACTGCGCCACACCGAGCTTGAAGAGGTAAGCGTAGGGCTTCCGTCCTCCGTCGGCGCATTGGCCATGACTACCGCATCCCTACACGGAGGAGGCTCAGTGCCAACCCCTGTTGACGTCTTCACTGGCCCTCTAGTCCGGAGGTGCCTCAACCGTAACTTCGCTGCTTCCCACGAGGAACCCAAGCATCTCTTGCAGGGTCGGCCCGTCCTTGGTACTCCTTCGGGAGCCTTCAATATGGAGATAGACGGTATAAGGCGGTAGAGTCGTTTGGGCAAGCTGCGTGGCAGGCAGACGAAGCCCCGGCTCGGGCCATGAGGCTTATCACTGGCCATTGTAAATTTACCTACTGCGCGAGAGCTGGGGATCGATTCAATTCACAACACTGCACTGAGGAGGGACGGCACGGAGAACAGCGAGTGACTAAAGCATGGAAGGTTCATGATACCTTAGAAATCGACAGGGGCCTTCCTTCCGAGCGGCCGAGGTGGAGCCCACATCAGTCCTTCCGAGCTCTGTCTGAGATCACCGATGTCCCCGAGTCGATCGAGGTCCGCTACCTGTGACGCCGCTACTCACCACTGACAGTTTCCATGGAATCAAACTGCGCTGATGATCGATTACAATGGCGCGCGCGATGCAATTTCCGATGAAAGAAGTACGGGTCATTGGGAGGAGGAAGTGTATACCATAAATGTGTTACATCCTTGGGAAACATCCTTAGTCCTCCTATCGAGGTGAACCTGGGAGAATCCTCGGGACTAGGCGTATTTCCAATTCATAAAATACTCAACAACAGAGGCATGACGACCGATGATACGTGGGAATATATCGAGTAATGTTGAGTATCTGTTTACACTGGGTGGATCCAATATTGTCATCACCGACTATCACTAGCGTCTACTCTAGCTATTCATTCACCCAATTTATTCGATAGATTTTATAAGTTAACCTTTCCCTGAGCTGGTTTTGTTTGTTATCAATCCCTGAAGCTCAGGGACACTCCACCACGGTCTCCTGTGCCCCACAGTAGGGGAGGACCGCCACGATCACGGACGAGGATAGAACAGTGGCAACCAGAAACTGGAAATATGGGAATAGAGACGTGGTTCTCCGGGGCATGCTGTGGCCTGTACAGCACAGATCTCTCGCAGAGGCACTTGAGTTTTTCATCTCCCCGACGCGAGGACTCAGCACGCCGGACCTTCTTATGGAACCTTGAAGCTGGCGATGGGTTTCTCTTAGAGAAATTCTCTATCGCTATGATTTCTTGGTAATTTGCGTGGCGGCCCTAGCGCATGTAAGGCCAGACCGCGACCAATGAGCCAATAAGAAGGGAATAGAGCATCCAACTGAAAATAGTCAGTACCAAGACCAAACCATGTACTAAAGGGACGAGACCATCGTTAAGCTATTATTCAGCGTGCTATCCACAATAGATATAGCAGCTAGAATTCTCAGGTAGATTTGGTCTCAGTCCTCCACTCATCCTTATGGTTCATGCTTATAACCAATGCACCGCCAGAATGGGTAGAGGATTCTCGGGGACAGCATTCTTATCCATACTAAATCGTTTTAGGTCATCCAGCGGAAATCGACGTCGAGTTTTCATGTTTGGAAGTATGTATGTGCTCTTATCGTAGACGTGATGCCACTTGTCGAAGATCCTATAAAGCGACAAGCCCGTTCAAAGCTGATGGACAGGGATAAGCAGATGAGGAGCGTGGAGTTCTAGGAAGTGTGGTATTGACTCGGCCATGCTGGGGAGGCCTATATCTTCCAACGAGATCATCTTACCACCTCTTCCCTATCGAGAAAGATGTTTCCATGCTTACCACCCACGTTTTTCCATTGCAACTATACTGATAGCTGTCGACTATGATTTTGAGTTTATTGAGTATCACTACTGAAAAAACCGAGACCAAAGGTGAAGTGAATCTACTTCCCCCTCATTAGATAGGAACAACACAACAAGAGAGACTTCTCGTTCAACCGAGAGTGATCAATCTTCCGTACCCATCCAGTGGAGGCAGTAGTAGCAGCCTATTCTCAATGGTTGTGACCGAAACTTATCGAAGTCTGCGGGCCTCACGCTCTGTTTCGAGCAAAGAAAGGATATCACCCTGACGGACGGGGCCCTTGACGTTACGGACAAGGGAACGGCCAGCGAGCTCGGGGGCAGTCTCGACCATGAACTGAACGCGCACCTACAACAAACAGCAATGACTACCATCACATAGGCAGAGTAGGAGGACAGATAAGAGGATCAGGACTATTTGGTCAGTAAATAAGACTAATAAATGGTATGCTCTCTGCATTGTCGGAGCTCAGATAGGGGCGAAATATTATTCATCATTCACAATAGTCTCTCAGTACTAACCCTTCTCCAACGTGACTACTAACGAGCCACGAGTCATAACGAGCACTACCTGAGTGACGCCACCACGAGAGCCGGTACGTCCGATAACCTTCTCGACCTTAGCAAGCTTGGGTTGATTGGAATCCATGATGGATAGACGTGGAAGCACTCTAGAAGAAGAGAACGATCGATAGGAATACAGCGACCCCCTCATGTCAATAGCGCGCGCCATTCTGATCGATTTTAGCTATGGTGAATATTGCGATGGAATCGCGCTCATGATAATCCAGACTGAATGAATTGCACATGATGATATATTTACCCAATACAACTGAGCTCCAACATGCGGAGTAGGTTTTTATATTAGTCTTTCGTACTGATGCTATATAACTTGGCCAGGAACGAGCCATTAACCTCACAGAAATTCTGTTAAGAACATCGTTGGAAACGACAAGGTGCCGCAAGTATGTCATTGTTGGCAGTACCATCCTCGCTCTCGACGGGATGCTGGGATGTCCATAATGCTGTTGTTACTCCCTAATATCTGCCTGTCATCTTCTCACCTACTTCTAGACCTATTAATGAGTCCATTAGTTGGGCTCCTGCTGATTGTTCTGCACTAGTAGTAGTTTTCACGCCCCTATACATGAATGGGCAACAATTGTTGCTTCGATCGTGAATACACACGGTATAGAGCCAAGAGCCTTCTCGAGGAGTACGGTCTGGGGTCCACTGACTACCACACGTAATGTCGACACATGGAATATCGCGCCGCCAACTCGTCAGTGCATTAGGTTTGTAGTAGCTAGTCATAACCACGACTACGAAAGGCTGGTCGAGCTGCTCAGCTCCCTCGAGCCGTACAGTATGCCTGAGAACTCTGATGCTCATCACGCTTGGGCGGACAATCCTCGCAGCATTGGTGTGATAGCTGGTAGCAAGCAAAGGGCATAGTCCAGGACCCAGCCATACCGCTCTATCAGGGACCAGACTGGCCATTGCGGCCTACTCTGAGGGAGAGGACGTAGCACGAGAGGCCAAGGATAGGGTTCGACTAGCTGGAGGGATTGCTTCGTTGGTCGACTTCGTTAGGTGAGGTCAGGGTGTTGTAATGAGGGTGATGGTAACGCTTCAGGTCACCCGAATCCACGAAGGACCGTGTTGACTGCGGTTTGGTTGCATTGAGCTACTTGGCAATCGACTGTCCGCCAAATTGCCAGGAGATGTACCAAGTAAGAGTAACATCGAGAGGTTCCCTTCCAGAAGATGTTCCTCCAGCACGGCCTCTTCCCTCTACTATTCCCTTTCATGGACAGCCCAGTGGAGGGAGTCCGTTCAACAGCCTTCAGCCTAGCCTCCAATATCTATCGTCTCTCACCTCGGTAGGAAACGCTAGTGGGAACATTTTCATCGAGTATGTTCGCTTTAGGTATCGTTACGAGTTTGTTGAGCGTGGAGGTGTGCCTTTGATAATTCGTCATATTCGAGGGACTGCCGACAGCATTGGTGAGCCCGGCACTGTTGCCCGAGATTGCACTCTAGTTCCTTAGACTCTGACTGGGACGCTGTTGAGGCCCTACAGGACTTGGTAACGGCAGATTCGGGCAAGATCGACGAGAAGATAGCTATGGCAATCGTGCAGGAGAGAGGTGAGGATGACCCTTGAGGCGATGAGAGAATCTGTCACGCGCTCAGGCGCCCTAAGGCGAATCCAGACATTGAAAAAGTCGCCGGAGAAGGATTTGAGCCAGGCTGCTAGTCGCTTAGAGGCGTCCCTTGTCCCCTCAGAAAAGCGTCTATCATCATGAGGAATCCGTTCATGCGCTTGTGCGTTGTTATCATCACTATAACACGATGGGGTTGTGCTGGTCAATCAAGCGAGTACCGTCTTTCCACAGAGTCGCACATTATGCCCACAAGGAAGAGAGAAAAACATCGTTCGAGGAAACGACGAAGGGAGAGTGTGAAAGAATCAGAGACACTTATCAAACTGGACAAGTATAGTGACTTTATCACTCAATCGGATTGCCGAGTATTAAACCCAATGGCATCAGATATCACTTCTTCAGCGAAGCCTCTATCCGTGACATTGCGAGGAACAGAGTGGGCGGCGACTCAGTAATGCTAGTAGAAGTAGTGATGGTCACGAGGCTCTGTCATCGTTATTAGGGAAGCCAGACTACTTTCTCTCAAGCCACTGGGACTCCTGCAAGCCGTGCCCTCGAATCACCATCATCAAAATTGTAAACATCAGATCTCAGTCGAATAAAACATTCTCTATCTGAGCCTTCTCAGGCAAGGTCTGGTCGGTGACGGCACCTGTTATGAACACAGCTTCCCTCGATACGACAAGGCATACCTCGGTCTCAATAGCGAGACGCCACTGGTGTTCACGGAAGCTGGGCAAAAGGTCAGCAGTCTACACTTGTCTATGTGAAATATGATGACTTAGGGCCTCCGCGCGCCATGGGACTCGTGTACTAAGGACCAACCCATGGTCCATCCTCTGAACACGAGTCGACTCCGTGCCGACTACCCCCGAAGCTTCGCAGCCATGAACGGCCTGCAACCCTATGGGAACACGAAGGCACGGCTCTTCCCCGATGATGGAGGTAGCATGCTTCGCTCCGCTGTCACATTCATAGTAATTGATTCAGATCCGATCAACCCTCGACTACTCCCACACGCCCTAACAGTTGTGGAAATGCTCAGTCCTGAATGTGCCAAGCAGCTAGCCCCAAAGCTCAGAGCCTCTCAAGAAAGGCTCTCGGGACAGTCCAGGTGTGTTCAGCGGTTTGAAAAGACTATGGAAAATCGAGATAGGATTTCGTTTCTCTTCTTATCTTAGGAACCTTGGACCCGCTGGTCAAGTTAAAGCTGTCATATCATAGCCATTTATCACTCACTGTGCCCAACCCGACTCCTCCTGTTGTGTTTGCATATATGGAAACCATCATTAGGCTATATGTGGTGGGAGAATACGTTATAGCCGAATCGGCCAGTACTAGAGGAAATAACATGATTGCGCAAAATGAGAAAGCACTATAATAGTCTGCGAGGAATTTTTATGCTCGCAGACACGAACTCGGGGTAATAATAGTTGATAGAAATATCGGCACATGTAGTAGTAGTGGGCAGGGTTCTAAGTGGTAACAACTTCAAAGGCGCTGCTTATCGGGAGGCTGATGATGGTCCCGACTGACTGCGGACGAGTGAGCTTAGATACTCACGTGTGGTGACGCCGCCCTAACAAACATCCATTGTGAATTACAGTGATGTCTTCTCTCACTGATGACATATAGCTTGTAGCTGTTGGTGCCTCCCCTTGGGAGAAACCAAACTCATTGTGTAGTCGTGGAGAAGTAAACATATCTGGAAGCACCGAAATGACCGAGACCCCGAGGGCCAATCTTACGCAATGTAGGGGCTGCCGAGGGCGGGCCGCTAGCATAGACCCGAACCCCAATGTTGCGACCATCAACCCAATGCTCAGCCGTCAGGACCTCATCAGGCACGTCGTGGGCGTATGTGCAAAAACCAAAGCCACGGGATTGACCTGAGGCCTTCAATGCAAACAGCCCAACAGTGAATGTAGATTTACCCGTTTTTTTATCAGTAATCACTGCCGCCTCCGTCACTCGTCCCCACTGCTGGAAATGCTGCCGTATAGCCTCACTGGTGCTACCGACCGACAGCCCGCCGATGAAGATCTTGTTGCGTCGTATCATAGCCGCTCCTCCAGTCCTCGGGCTCCCAAGCGTATCTCCCAACCGTCCATCACACAACTACGATGTTCACTTACCTACCTTGCTGTGAATAAACCTTCGATGCGGGCGGCTGCAAAATACCCCTGGGGCAATAGCCATTACTCGAGCACGACCAATGAGGCGCTCACCCTCCTGTATGTTGTGGAGTCTGATGGACCACAAGCTTTTGATTGCTATTGTCGGTCGCTGACAAGGGACGAGGGAACTCCACTGGGTGGCCTGAGGCAGCATACGGTAGAGGCGGCATCGGAAAGGGTATGTACTGACCCCGAGCGAAAAGCATCGGCTTATACTCATTATGGGGCATCTCGTTGACTGGCGAATTACGGTAGTGGTCCACGTTAGCTTCCAGGCCTTGGACCCGAGCCCAGCACACCTGCCCAAACTCAATCCGTGACGAAGGCTTCATGATGATGAAGACCGACCTCGCAGACTTTGGTGGACTTGAATGCAGGCAGAGAGTAACCATTGAAGGAGTTAGTGAAGGCAACTGCCGACTCATGTGTGGTGAAGTTGATAAAAGCATACCTAGTACGACCGTGCAGGGGAAGAGGTCTGCAGATGGGTGAACTACCCGAGATTGCATCTGTTGCGAAAATCAATGGGTAAATAAAAAAAGTCATATGTGCCTTCGAAGCCTCGTCCATCGATGGAATTTAGAAGTATCTTCTGAGTGTATCTAACACAGTGTTGACCTCGGGATGCCCTCAAGCCCCAGGGGGTCACTTATTGGGGATGTTCCGTAGCATTACTGTGGTCTTGCCAGAATCACTGTTTTGGCTGCTACCACCTGATTCCATCATACAATACTACTAGATTAGGAGATGCCTACTGTTGTTCCTGGTAGGGGCAGAGTTAGCCCGGGAAGAGGGAGGACCATGGCCCCGAGGGATGTGTGGGGACACCTCGATCTAAAGAGAAAGTGCGGGGGTGCGGATAGTAATGGCAGGAGACCTGTTTGTCGAGGTCCAACAGGGTATAGTCCCGGCCTCTAGGGCCACCTTCTGATGATGATAATGAGCCCGAGACGGAGAGATCATCGTCGGAGTCGACACAGTAGTCCTGAGGAATTCCTAGGTAAAATGAGGTAGTGTTGACTCTAGAAAGGCACCTGTCCTCTTCCTCGTCGAGATCTGCTGCCCAAGCCGAATTGAACCCCTGTGAAGCCCTGATGAAGCTGTTGTGTCTGGAGAGTGGCCAGTAGCTGCATAGCAATGAGTTGATCTATCGTTGCCGAGGGTACGGGAGGGGCCTTGCCGAGGTGGGGACCAAGAGCTGACCCTTGGCCTGACCTGCCCAACAGAGGGTAGAAGGTGCTTGCTGGCTGATTACTTTGCTGAATGGTCTTCTATAGACAAGCTCCTCCGGTCTGGTGGGCTGATGACCTATAGTAAGGCCAAGATAACTCTCTATACCACACCTCGGCTACATCGTAGTCCTCCTCGGCATCACTATCATCCTCCTCTTCCTCATCGAAGCTTGTATGCGGCACTGTATCCAAGGCCTGACTTTAACTGTGTTAACGACCCCCTAATGGTCACCTTTGCTCACCCCTTTCGGAAGGGACCCCCGCAATAGCTCCTCCATATTGGGTACTACTGGCAGGGTCTTAGACCTCTGCCGCAAGCTCACTTCGGGAGCTGGACCACCGAATTCGAGAAAGGTGTTCTTCATGGTTGCCTGCGTGCGCCTATGACCCACTGCTACCCTCCCTCTGAGGACTTACCATCCCAGCGAGCCCCGTTGTCGAAGAGGGGGCGCCAGGGCGGCACTGATGATGAGGTAGGGGGAAGACGTCCTTGGAACTGTTACTACTGCTACTGCTGCTCATAGTAGCCTTGGAAAACCAAAAACTGCACTGCCCAGATCAAGCATTCCATGCCCAAGCCCCACAGCCCCTTTGACTGATGCCTAACGTTGGGCCATCGGCCTCCATACGAGAGTCGAGACCATCAGCGCATGATTAGGAAGGCCCTCCACTGGGGGGCAACACGGAACAGAGATGTCTAGACGGAAAATTTCGAAGCCAAAGACCCATACTGCGATCAGAGACTCCCCATAGGAGTGAAAGCTTGCAAAGGATCTCCCATAGGGCTCTTGGACGGTCCTACCTCGCAAGGTCCTTACTAGGAGTAATGCAACGGGCAGTCAAAAATATCGATCAGCATGGCGCGCGCGATTAACGTTCTGACCATAGAGGTGCCAACTGCATCAATGTCCAGCGAACTTGTTGGGGAATATCTCGGCAGTTAGGGCAGGCGGCGGGTGTAGGATGCTGGCGCTCTTTAGTGACAGGACCTGTGACCTCAACGCAAGGAAGTTGCTTCTGCTGTTTGCAATGTTAGTAAGCCTATGAGCACTCACAGGCTAATCAAAGCTAGTAGTTGTAGCTGCATCGGAGAGGCATTGGTCTACAATGGTGATGGTAGTTCAGTAGTAGCTAATGTTCTTCCCATCATCGTCCGGGAATAAGAAGCCCTCGGCTGCAGTGGCTGCTGCTGCCTCTAGCGGGTCTCCGAGCAGTGGCGATCCCACCACTGACGCCATCTCTGGGAAATTCGATCCGACCGCCTTAGAAAGAGGTAGGGTGCCGATTGGGATGATGCGACGAACGGTAAAGGGTAGGTGCCCAGGCCTTGAAGGAGCTGGACTCCTCCCCTAACGCCACCAAGGCCTTTGAGGTCATCAAGCTGCAGGAGCAGAGCAAACAGAAGGAGTTCCAAACTGAAATTGAACGGGCTCAGACACAACGAACCCAAATGGGCCTTCAAAGGGCTCAGGTAGTAGGACCATGGGCGAGAGGCTTTCTAGTTCGGCATACGTAGGTGGAGGCTGAGGAGAAGCGCAAGACCATTGCTGAGCAACAAGACCAGGAGCGGAGGACTCAACAGTAGGTTGGTTCATGGTGGCTCTGGAGGCGAGATGGTCGGCAGGTACAAGGCCCAGCTGGAGTCAGAACTCTACCAGAAGAAGCTCATCGATCAACAGAAGCAGAACGAAGACTGGCTGGCTCAGCAGCATCAACAATTTTTGAGGTAGTATAACAATCAACTTCGCTCCGCCATTTTCCCCTTGGAACAGGCAAGAAGAAATTCGTAAGAAGAACGACGTGGAGGTTGAGGAGTCCCGACGCAGAACGCTAATCGAGGTGACCATTGGTCGCTTTGCACAGTAGAGGACTTGGAGGCTTTCATGTGTTCAGCAAATGAAACTACAACGCGACAACGATGTGGCTCGAGCCCAGGCTGAGGCAGATGGACGTATCAAGCAGGAGCGCGAGAATGTCGATGTAGGACCACCACCGTCCAAGAGTGTGGCAGTGTAGGTCTCTAGGTCCACCTGCGATCGATGCGGGCCAAGGCAGCTGAGGAGCGCAAGACCAAGTTGGACACGATCAATGCCACGCTGGGCTCCCTTGGTAATGGATTGGACCGGGCATAGGGGAGAAGTGCCCTATGGGACAGGTTCGGGTTTCCGGGCCCTCCTCGATGATAAGACCAAGATGACGGCATTGGTCACTGGTCTTACCGCTGTGGCCCTGGGTATTTACACTGCTAAGGCCGGCACCAGAGTTGCTGGCAATCTCTTGGAGAAGAGGTTGGGCAAGCCCCCGCTGGTCCGTGAGACCAGTCGCAAGTCGTGGAGCAGAGCTCTTGGTAGTAGTATATAATACTACGGTTGTGGAGGATGTACATGCTCAGGTCTGGGCCGACCAGCTAGCACTAACATGTTGGAGAAGATAGTGCTGCAGGATGAGCTGGCCGAGCGTCTGCAGTGGACCACGAACTCAATCATCAACGCTAAGAAGAATGGCACTCCGTTCCGCCACCTTATGCTGTATGGTCCTCCGGGTAAGTCGTAGCAGCCGAGCTGGTGTTGTTATGGTAGTACGTATCTCCCTGATCAGGTACTGGTAAGACCCTCTTCGCTCGGACACTGGCCCTCCAGTCGGGTCTTGATTACGCTATAATGACGGGTGGTGATGTTGGTCCCTTGGGGAAGGACGCGGTAGGTTTGGTCCCAGCAGTTGCCATCATTTTATCATCTCAGGTCGATGAGATGAATCGCCTGTTCGCCTGGGCTAACTCCAGCAAGAAGGGCCTCATCCTGTTCATCGACGAGGCCGATGCCTTCCTGAGGCGTGGCCGAATGTCGAGTTCCAGTAGTACCATCCTCTCATCAAAAGTTCCTCCCACGTGGCCCTCTAGGTAACATGTCCGAGGACGCTCGTAATGTTCTGTCGGCCTTCCTGGCACACACTGGTACTGAAAACGACAAATTCATGGTGGTCCTCGCCACCAACGTCCGAGAGGTAATATTTTCGAAGCAGAGGGCCAGTCCCATCCCTTCCTATTAGGTCCTGGACCGAGCTGTCCTCGATCGTGTGGATGAGCAGTTTGAGTTCCCTCTTCCCGAATTCGAACAGCGTCGCCAAATGCTCGACCTCTTTATGGACGAGTACATCCGTCAGCCTACCAAGGCCGGCAAGGTTATCGAGGTAATCAGCGGACACAGCCTCTGGTGACGCTACTGTGACTCCAGGTTGACCCCGCCATTGACTCAGCCTATCTCGATGAGGTTGCCCGTAGGACCGAAGGCTTCTCTGGCAGACAGATGAGCAAGTTGGTCCTGGCCTACCAGGCATCAGTTTTCGGCTCGGGTGAGGGTTACACTACCATGTGAGGCAGTAGTACATTGTGGCGTTTAGGTGCTAATAAGCTTACCAAGGGCTTGGCTGATACCATCCTCAACTGGAAGCTGGCACACTATGAGGGGGATGTGGACACCATGCAACGGCACGAGGCTGAGGAGCTCAAGGCCAAGGCCCAGCAGATGGTTGAGTGACGAGCATGTTATTTATGAAGTACCACTACTACTACTGCTTTGACTGGGCCAGTAGCTGCAGGACCTATCACTGAAGGCGGCTCGATTTCGCCATCCATTCGTTTCGGTTTTCCTTCACATCATCAACGGTAGCATTTCCGGCATACTCGTTTCTGCTGTGAAGTGCTGTGGTTGCGTTACGAGTAAATGGGCTGTGCTAGAGGAGGAGGAGGTGGTGCAGGTTTGTATAGAGAAGTTGAATGGTCACGACAAGCGATTGCGGCATAGGTCGCTGAGAAAGCCAACGTATCGGCGGATCGAGCCAAGCAGCTACTGGAAATCTGCGACTATAATGTCGAAAGGGCCGTCACTTTGCAGTTGGGGGACCAGTGCGAGGAGGAGACTAGGGCACAGCCAAGGTAGTGTATGGCTTCTATGGTAGGCCGAATGGTGTTGGTGGGCAGCTCCTCCAACAGCAGCAGCATCGTCGTGGTCGTTGTCGGTCTATACCTGACCTGACCATACACCTACTAGAAGGGTTGTAAGTCCACCGACTGGAGGTACTATGGTACACTCGGGGAATGGCTGTATTGGGTTTTAGGTCCCTCTTTAACCCAACAGGAGGGTCATGGTGGAGTAGGAGGACCTCAAGGGCCGTGGTGGTGGTCTGTTATCTCGGCCCTGGCCTCGTGGTTCGCAAAGTGCTTTGGTTTTCTCGGGGCATGTCTCAGAGTGACCAATGCCTGCCAACCACGTAGATGATTGCTACTGTACCCGCTAGGGCCTCTGGAGCTACTTTACATCTGGGGGCTGGGGGCGCAGTATACGACTTCAACCAGTGGCTGGAGAAAGAACGAGTGGGTGAAGTACTGGAAGGTACCAGCGCGTGTTCTACAGAGCAGGTGATGGGACTGTTATTGAAGTCTGTGGAGGAGTAGAATGAGGCGAGCTCCTCCTGGGCTGATGAGGAGGAGGAGGAGAAGGAGGAGGAAAATCTCGATGATGTAAAGTCTCTAGATTAGGGTGGAGTCGACGAGGCTCCAGCAGTAGATGGATCGAGAGCTTCGGCAACAGCACGATAAGGAGTGATACTGGTGCCAACAGGTATAAGGAGGTCCTAGTGCGGGATAGGGAGGCGGAGCGAAAGCGTAGAGTGGCGAGGGAACGTGAGTGGTGGTGATGAGTAATGCCTTGACCGGGGCCGGAGAGGAGGCTGAGGAGGGGATGGGCGGCACGTGGGAGATACAAAACGAAGGGTTAGAGGGCGAAATCGAGTGGAGAGGATGCCCCAACCAGGAGCCGATCAGAATACTGCGCGCATTGTTTTGAAGCTGCCTAGTGGGAAGGGAGTGGGGCGATTACAGTGGAGTAGTCGAGTTGTGCGAATTCAGCGTTTTGATCGGAAGTTCTTGGCCGACGCGACTGTGGGGGACCCCTACGACTGAGCTGATGTTTGTATTGATGACTTGACACGAGAAGGGGAGGGGGACGTTGACTAGAAGGGCTGCCTTGCGTACTTTGGGGCTTTGGTTGTGGACCATTGAGTCACTCCATGAAGTGCTTCGAGCTCAGCACGGATTCCGGTGATTCGTGGAGAACGGGAGAAGACTCTGAAAGTGAACCCTTTATGGGAGGTCATGGTGCCGGTTGAACTCGTCGTCAGGATATGGGCCTTGTACCTAACGCTGTTGTGATGATAGCTCCTATTGATTCGGATGAGGACCCCAGTTCGATGAATCTCACTCAAGTCATCATGGCTATTGCGTGACATGGTTTTTATTCACCTGGATTTTTCCAGTCTCTAATTCACACATGGTTTCGGGTTGGACGAGTCGATGGGGGAAGAGATCATCACATGTGAGTTTTACTCGGAGTTTCAGGATGATGCAACAATTCGTTCGCCAATTCTGCACAAACTCCGTGCCTAGGTTGACTTTTGCAAGTGGTTCAGCGGTTCTTGCTAAGGTGAGGCGTAGTCCAGGACTGCTTTGCGTGTTCACTTCTGTTCGAGGCTCTGTTTGACAAGTACACTGACGTTGATATGATGCTTACAACCCCATTGGACCCGAGAGGGATGCGGGCTTCTGAGCTGAAGAGGAGGCTCAAGAATCTGCCCGGATTCGAGGTGAGCATTAGATTTAAAACTTCTCGTCGGTAGGTGGCGAGTTGCTTCCAGGATGATCTCGCCAAGACGGAGGCATACCGTGCAGCGATTCTCTCAGAGTGGCAATTGTTAACTGACAACAAGCACGATAGTGATTTCCACATGCCAGGAAAAGTAGGTGCATCACTCCTGCTTTAGCCATGTCTGGATTTAGGAGAAAGCTGGACCTTTAACTTTTCATCGAGAGGCGGACCCCGTCAACAAGGATGGTAAAGACTTCTATGATACTCACGGTCGAATAGACTTCAAAGGAGGATGCTGATCGCCACGTTTTTAACAGTTTTAGATTGAATGTAGCCCACACCATTTCATACAGTGCATATATTTCAACCTTGTTTGCTCATTTGTGTTACTAATACCAGCTTGGCATGATAGTGAGAAGATATCGGCAATAAAACTTTCCGATCAATCGTATCCCGATGACATACCTCCAGCTGTACGAAAACTGTGCTTGCGCTAGTATTGTCGTTTTCACCAGAGACGTGTACTCGAAATACCACGTGTCAGACGGAGCGAAACCGTACAATTTAATACAGATGGTCTGGGAAAAGTATAACTTTAACGTGGCGTATCCACAGGGTGACCAGGTGTGTACTGCTTGAAATCTTAAAATCACTGTCCACGAGGGTATCGGAAGGTTGACAGTTGTTGGTCGATTGGCATCGTGTGTCGATTCGACCTACTCATGAAATTCGTACTCAAATCAACACAACACCCCGCGAGGCTCAGTATCGTTAGAAATCACCACCTATGCGATCAAAAATAACTTCGGAGCTAGTTGAGTAGTAATGGAAGCAGAACTTGACAATCCGGTCTCCATCATGTCCCGATACATGGGGGGCTTAATCAATCGTACGACGTTCTCCCAAGACGCTGTTTAACGTTGGGAGGCTCAGCAATGACACCGATGCTGATCCGACGCTGATCTCTTGTTCTGAAACTGGACCGAGCTTGGTCACTTGAGCGATGTTTCTATCAGCCGTGTTAAAGTTGCGCAGCCACCTGAGGAATTCAATCACATCTCCAGAGGTCCATGTGAACCCAACGCTTACCTCGGATAAGCTGCGCTGGTGACCTGTAGTCTTACGCGTTCGCCTTTGCGAATCAACACGCATGTCGATCCCACATCCACGTCTATTGTGTGTCGAGTCTCAGCCTGAAGCATCCATCAGTTGGAGATCAGTAAAGGCGGAGGACTCACATTCCAAAGGCGCTCCAAGCCGTCGCAAAGATTATATGAGTGGCCCTCCTTGTCGACTCTACAGAGACGGCACACTATGTCAACACTCTCCGAACTGGACACAACTGTCGTCCGACACTTGATGTTACCGACTATGAGAACATCCTTCTCGAACGGCTTGCTCGTGAAAATCTCGAAAAAATCGCTATAATGCTTCAATGGTGGAGCCGTGTAAACCGACAATCAGATCTCCTATGATGAGCCTGTTCCTTTCAAAATCGTCCTGCAGCATTTCCCCACAATTCTTGGCATTGAAAGACGTCCCTCCCACAGCCGGGGTCGGTGCACGTGGGTCGTAGTGGTACCTGTCACCACATGCAAGACCCATCCAGATGACCACTTCATACCTCACCACGCCCTCTTCTAGTCGTGCAGCTGCACCCTCGTTCTCGAGCCTACCATCTGAGGTCATGACCAACCCCATAGGGACCGTATCGCGAGGCGGCCACTGCTTCAAGTGCAAATATGAAAGGACGTCCTTACGACTCTGTATCTGGATAAAGGGAGCTCAGTCGTGCCTCGCATAGAACACCTACGATTTCTAAGGTCACAGGATATGCGTCATCCCTCTCCACAGGCCGCCTTCCTCGTGCTTCGAAGTAGTGGTCGTAGAAGCTCACCACAGCATGAGTGTATAGGGGCACGTATTTGAACAGCTGCCAATGGGCGAACTTGCCTACAGTGAGGCGAACGTCACCTAAGGCCGCGAACAATACTCGAGACTGTGACCAACTCATACCTCTCCCTGAGCTCTTTGCTTTGGCGTAGTCGTTGAGCATCTGGCGGAGAAAGAAATCGTACCAGCCACCAACGAAGTGTATGCCACCCAAGGGCGTGTCGGTTCCTGTCATAGAACATTGACCTTCTCCGTAGACAGTTGAGGTGACTTACGTAAGTCGCACAGAACGTTGCGGTGCCTCCAGAATTCCCCATTGACGTCTGTGTCCCGAATAGCCTTCTGGTAGACCTCCAGAGGTTGGCCGTTCAACAACAGTTTATCGACATTCTCCAAGGGTAAAGTCCAATAAGCCAATTTGAATGGGGGCGCCTCATCCATGAAAAAGAATCTGAGCAGGGGCCTCCAGTACCGCACTTCTACTCTTCAGAGGGCTTACTGTAATAAAACCAAAATCCGCTCGATGCGTTTTCTTAGAGGCATCTGCATGCCGGGTAGAGGTTTCGTGTCACCCTTGCCTATCACCAACCACAACCAACGACACACCAACTCGAACGACCACTGGTGACCATCTTGACCGAATATGACCGGGTACAGCTCACACGCAGATACACCAGGAACGATGCATCTCACATGCTCCCTTCCTAGAGAGTTAGAAAGGGAGCTATAGGCACACATGCCATTATAGCTGAGGCCATGAACACCAATGCCTTCACCATCGTAATACTCACATTCATGAACGAGCCAATCAATAGCCGCAGCAGCGTCCTCTCGCTCATTCTCAAGAGGGAAGAACTCCCCTGAAGACCCGAAACGCCCACGACTGTCTTGCACGAGCACTCCATAACCACGTTCAGCATACAGCCTTGCATCGTTCACCAACGTTTCCTTACCGTAAGGCGTACGAATGAGGATGAAGGGGAACTTATCTCCTTCACCAGGTAAAACAAGAATGCCGTCCAACTCGTAGGTCGTCCCCTTTATAGGTGCTTTCACATTGACGAACCTCACAGAGGAATATGCCGGTGGGCGAATGCCATACAACCACACAACAAAATGCCGCTGCACCCTACGTAGCCAACGCCGTAGGGTACACTTGGGCATAAAACATGTAACAAGCCCGAGTAAGTAAAACATGAAGAGCACGATGAGTTTACAAATCGCCATGGGCCAGCTCATAGCGGCGACAGTAGTAACATAACCACCGCCACCCTCCTCCTTTACAGACATGTTCTTCACTGTAGAGTTAACTTCTATTGAGGAACGGCTCGTCGATGTTGATGGTGATATCATATGGCAAGCAAATAGCAGTCGGATAGGACAGCTGAAGACACGGGTGACACACGAATCCAAGCTAGCTCCTAGCCGCCGTGGTAATGCCTATAAAAAATGAACGAGAAAACCGCGGTAGTACACAGCCTCGCTACAACAGTTAATCTGTCTGAGTTCAGGCCGCAAGCCCTTCCCAACATCGTGTGAACGTGAGTTCGACGAATCATCAAAATTCATATGAGATTCGTTATGACTCAGAAACGTGATGATTGCCTCCACGTTCGGTTGTAGGTCTTTCTATAGTCTGTCACACCAGCGTCTTCATATACATGTAGTTCATCTATGTAGTTCATCTTCTCCTTATGTTTCCTAGTAGGTCGTTATCAATCCTTTCAGTGGCCATGTATAACAAAAGACTCAAAGGCCATTTTTGTGCTACTAACGGTGTCATCCCCTTAATGATACAGAGAGTGGTGTCAAGCCGTGAGACAACCGGCTGACCTCTGATCAGGGTACAGAGGGTATAACTGCAGCAGCACATAACCCTAGGGCTCCACGCTAAGGTGCAGTGCCCCCCTGATAAGGGATGGTTACCTTGGTATACACTATAGGTCCTTCCTTAGGACTGTCCAGAAGCTCACAATCCCATAGAAAGTCGAATATCAATGTGAAGGGCTGCAGTTCTGAGAGATAAGCACCGGCTACTGACTTTACCTTCACTTTCAAGCCGGTCCAACAACAACCTCACAGGGGCAGAGTAATCATGGTTGAGTATTACACGGAGCGAATTACACACTGTGTATTACACACAGTGGATCTTGCGCACGAATGATATCAGCTAGATTCACATGGATGGCGGTGGTGAGAAAAGTGTTTTGTGACTAGTTCCTCGGCTCGGCAGCGTGTTCATCGCCTTATTCGCTGCAATAATACTGTATCCCTGTATTGGTCTAACAGGCTAGTTATCGCTACCATAGCCACTCTTATGAGAAGCAGTACCCAAAGCCTCTAACATAGGCACATCACGACCCCATCCTTTTGTGCAAAACTTGCAATGAACATGAGAGAATTCAGTCCAAGGTTATGACGAACACCATCGATTTTATGAAAATCATCAAATTCATACTTGATCACTTCAACGCTGAGACGATTCATTCATTTCCGACAGGTCCACGACATGTACAAGCAATCAATCTTGCGGTCGCGTACGAGGTTGCACGCATGCACAAAAGTACTGCTGACTCCTCGAGATCTTCGAATGGCACTTTCAACACATCGCGCTACTGCAGTAGTACTGCTGTGTTACACATCAATGGAGTGGAGAATATCTGCAATCTGGAGAATATCAACGTTGATATATAGAGTACGCACGGCTGTCGGGGGTTATTCCAGACTGTGAAAGGGAAGCTGGGCAAGGCACCCAAGGCCACCCTCCCTCGAGCTTGTCCACGTCAGTAACCACCTATCGCCTCTCGTGCTCACCTCTCCGGACCATACAAACAGTTATTTCGAGTCCTAGACCCCAATTAGGAGTTGTGCTGTTCACTCCCTGATTCAGGCAGGGCCGGGCTGAACACGAACACTTCATGACAACAAATTTACAGTGTCAATTTGACACAATTCAGGAAGCATCAAGTGGAAAGGCGATTGAACATGAACATGATAGTCACAGCCGCAACACAGACGTTGACCACCATCTTCACAGTTGGACCACCAGAATACACAACCAACGTCTCGTAGTTCAACAGCCAATCGGATGCCTTCCTTGCCCAAATCGGGGCATCCGCTGAGGTCGCATATTGAACCTAGATTAACACGGTATTCTCTACAGCAATGTTGGAATATATGTTTGCTTTTCTCAGCTGAGCTCAAGATATTCCTCACGAATTATGGAAGCTTACACACGATTTCGGATAGAAGTGTAGAGAAACCAAAGAGAACTTCGGAATATTGTCACCAACACACGTAGTTGGTCATTTGCATATTTTCTCATATTGCTCCACAGCGAGACGAGCAGTAGCAAGAATACTCACCATCGTAACAATGACCCCAGAGACGGATACCAGTGCCAAGAGCTCCAACACACAGCGGATAATTGGTGTATGGAACTCTGGTCCAGATGATGCTGATGTGGCTACTGAATGGTCAAGCGTAAGAGGATGATGAATGCCCCTTTCGAACTCACCGTCATCGCCTTTGCTGAGCTTATCGTAATACGAGATATGCTGCATGACGACCAACTCCGCTTGAACGGCTTTCTTCACATCACTTGAGACCTCGGTATGGAACCACTCTCCACAAGATTCACCTCTGCCACTCACACTATCCTTGAGTTCATTGTAGAGACCGGGACGTCTTTTCCGTAGGAACCCGACTTGCTCATGTGTCGTCGACAAGGCACCAAGCAGCTTTTCAACTCTAGGCTCGACCTCGTTCAAGTCCTCGGGCTCAGTGAACCAACCCAAGTCGTTCATACGATGTCGAACATGAAGCGTGGCCTCAGTCACACCACATCCTAGTGCTGCCGCATGAACCACTTTACAGGCCTGGGAGCCTTCTGTCTCGATCGCGAGCGTTGCCCAAGTCTTCTCCGATAGCCTACTCATCACTCTGTCAGAGGCAACCGCCGCGAGGGAATACAGTCCCAAGGCCGACACCGTTTCAGCGAAGGCTATCCAATGCTTAGTCGGAAGCCTCAGATCGGAAGGAAGGCGCTCTGTGTATACGAAGCACAATATGGCATGAGCGAAGTCGACTGGGATTGTCTCAAATTGGGTCGGTGAGAGATCGTAAGCGGCCAGGAGGAACATATGGGCCTTTAAACGTGTCGTCGTCGATGACGATTGACCCACAGCGACAGCAGCAGGAGCACAGGCCAGATCGACATCTAGATACTCTGGCCAGGGCTCGTTGAACATACCGAGCATCAATCTAGGGATGCAAGAAAGCCCTGTGTCATCGTCATCAGCATTCACTAGCGCCAGAAGCCGTGGGAGACCGAGACACCTGACAGGAAAGTATACGGAATATGATATGTAGTAGCTCACCGTGCGATGTGAACGAGATGAGTGGCCCGAGCCCTAGCATCATCATCAGTTGTTGTAATGGGTGGAAGATTGTCAGTATAGAGGAAGTACACGAAGGAAATCACGACCGACTTGGGCAGGGTTGACAGCCGCAACGCACTAGGGGTATCAGGGAAACGACCTACAGCAAAAAACGAAGCCAAATTGTCCGAAGCATCGACAGTCCTTTAAAAGTGTCTTTAACATGCAGTCCTTAAGAATCTCACCAAGGTGGTCCTGTGCATCTCCCTCATCACCCAGTATCGAGTCAATAAGGCATTCGACTCTGCTGGGCCGCTCAGACCGCTCTGCGGTGCTCTCACTCTGAGCACTACCACCAGCCTTGGCCAGAGAGTTCGCCCTGTAGTCCTCTACAACACTCAGCAAAACGTCACCCTCATGGTTGATTCTTTCCAGTTGGGGTTGAATGACCCCTAGGAAGGCACTAGGAGAGAGTCGATGCCTAAGCAGCGCGGTATGGACAGGCACGCCAGCTAGCAGAGAGTCAGCATAAGGAAGTGGGCGCCGCCCTTCCAGTAAACACTTGCCGTAGTCGAGTAGAGCACGATGGCCGAGATGTGCGGCCACGACAGTGTGCTCGGGACCACAGCTCACCATGATGTTCCGAGCCAATGGGAACTGCACTAGGCGTACCACACCGTCGCCGATTCGTTCCTCGAGACCTCCCTCGTCATCGCTTGGAGATTCATCGTCAGTAGCAATGATGTCCATATTCGCCATAGTGCCTCGTCTAGCTACTTCTCCAGGCGCCAACTTCCATTCATATACCACATCGTCGGTCGTAGTGAAAACTACAGCATCCTTTCTACACTCAGCCGTACGGACCCGAACACCTGAACCTTCAACTCCTCTTATTTGTCGTGGCCAGGCCCAGGGAAAGACTATTTTTCTAATCCCGAAAGTGCGAGCGATGATCGCATACCGATCAGTAGTAGCAGAGCCCGCCAAATACGTCATCATTCGCCCCCAAACATAAAGTCGACCAACGCGGTCTACAGCGGCTGAATTCCCCCCACAGGCACCGACAGAGGCACCCCAGGCTGAGCCATGTGATGTATGGTGTATTCTCACTGGTGTGTATTCATCTACTAGATGGCCTTGACCAAGCTGACCTGCCGAGTTGTCTCCCCAGCCCCAGAGCTTTCCATTCACACCAACACACAGCATATGGGCGGCCCCACAAGCCACACTTTCAACCGGAAAGTCCAACCTCACAGCCTTGGGACGAAGCTGGTAGTCACCCCCGTTATGTGGCCGCCTGTATCTGAAGAAGAATAACGTCCACTGTTTCAGCTCATCAAAAAGAATAGACCCGAGCCGGCCTGAGGACAAGGCGCCGAAGGTGAAGACCGTTCCTGAGGTGGAGATAACAGCTGTACACGCACCCCCAGCGCAACAGCTGGCTATACGCACAGAACCTGAGCTAACGGTGACAGGCCAGTCAAGCCTCAACTCAACCGTGTCACCCTTGCTCCCTGTCGCTCGCCAAGGCGTAATAAACCTCGTGATCAAAGCTGGCGTGTGGATAATTTCCTCATCACTAGGACCGATCCCACATAGACTGATGACACTGTCGATAAGAGCACAGTGCGCCACCTACAGGGCGCGGCCGAAAGCGAACACCTTGCCACTAGCCGTTAGCAAGACCGTATGCGAGCCCATCGTGATGTCCGACCCACAGGAAACCTACAACGACTTCAGTCATGACTACTCGTGACCACCACGGACCTGTTTAACCTTCCACTCAAGAGGGATAGAAGATATTCGCTTTGGGACTAGCCGCATTGCTACTGCTTCCTCACCCTCAGTGGGAATACTATCATCACCGAGGCACCCAGTGATGTTGGTACCTCTCAATCGACTACTGTTATCATACACACCATCTCGTGTGAGGCCCTCACCGGCAGCCAGACATGCACCCGACGACATAACTAGGAATGTCTGATGTGCCGCACAGGAGATGTCGACGATGGGAACTGCAATAAGCCCCGACTTTGTCTCAGCGAGTCATAGCATGCCTATTGTCACCTCGCTCATGGGCTCCTCCCACAACTCGTCTCGGCCTTCGAGCTGTTCCCGAGGCCATACCAGTGCCGAGCCTCCCAAACGACGCTGAGCCCCAGGCGTAAACAGCAGACCGGCCGACTTCACCCATCCGACAACGTCCAACTAAGTCGTCTTGGATCGGTCTTATTCATAGCATTTAACCCACAGGTGTTTCTCTCAGTGACATTCCTCGCAGACTGCTTTACACGACAATAAGCAGTAACGTAATAGCCCGATCCACGACAGACTCCAGATGTAATGAGCTCTTCCCCAACCTGTGGGGCTAGACGGCAACAGTCTCGGCAGTAACCTCAGACTGGTGCTCTCGCTGCCTCTCTCTGTTTCCCTGGTTAAAGTTAATCAGCGTGTCAACTATGGCTCGTATAATCTACCATCTCAGACTTGCATGATTGGGTTTCCGAGAAGAAGTCAGATCGGTCTACGTCAGAACCCTCAGACTGGCGATCTCGCTGCCTTTTTCTGTTTCCCTGGTTACAGTTGATAAGCGTTTCAACTATGGCTCGTATGATCTACTATGTCAAACGTGTATAATTTAGTTTACACTCAAAAAACACAATAAACGGTTAATGAAAGACAAGTACTCAGTAAGGTTTGAGAGATACTGCAACAGTGTCTGTGAAAGCATTAAAACTGGACATATAGTCGCTACTAGTGCCACTCTACTCCTCACGAAGGGGACGGCTCTGCAACAGTGTGAGAGCTTCTCTAACGTCCTTACCTTCGTAGAGCACCTTGTACACTTCCCCACCTACGACACCAACAACACTAGTCATACCACACCTCGCTGAAATACTTACAGATGGGCATATCAACATCCAGCTGGGCAGCCATCGTCCACAGACTCTTTGCGGTGGCCACACCTTCGGCCACACTCTTCATCGAGGCGTTGATTTCCTCCAAGGTCTCCCCTTTAGCGAGTCGATGACCAACCTGACAGCAAAGGTATTCCTTGACAGTTCCATACGATAGCCCTTACCGTGAAGTTGCGAGAAAGCTCAGAGGAACACGTGAGCAACAGATCCCCCACGCCGGCCAGCCCCGACATGCACTTGGAATTAGAACCCATTTTCCTCGCTAAAACCGAAAACCGTGAGAAGACTACTCGGTGAACAGGACCTCACCTAAACGGTCGAGCTCAGCAAGCCCTCGGCAAATAAGAGCTGCCCTAGTGTTGTTGCCAAACCCCAACCCGGTAGAAGCACCAGAGGCGATAGCAAGAACCTACACTGCGGAAAATGCATAGGCAGAAGTCTACGATAGTCGCTTACATTCTTCACTGCGCCACAAATTTCACAACCGATGAAGTCATCAGAAGTGTAGACACGGAAATTGGCCTCTCGGCTGGACAACTGATTCTGGACCTACCACATAGCACGAACTAACAGAACCCCAACCTTTGGAATTCCACAGAATTGAAGACCACCCCGTACCCTAGTCGCAACCTCTTTATTTTTCGAGGCAACAGTCACGTTAGTGGGCTGATTCTGCGCCATCTCCTTGGCGAACGACGGACCAGCAAGAACTGCCAGGTGCTTGCTATATTTACCTGATGGAGAACTTCCTTCAATCAAAATCAACGGCTTAACGAGGGAGTCAACTGCTCGACGAGAACGATGACGATCCTTTGGCATCAGTGAGGCAATTCCTCTAAGCACTCACCAGGCAGCTCATCCTCGACGATTTGATATGGAGTTTCTAGCGAGTCTACTTCGATGCCTTTAGCACAGAGAACAATTGGAACGCCAACAGGGAGACGGGCTCTGAGAAGAAAGTTATCTACGAAGGGCGAGATGAATCCACGGACCCATAGGGCAAGATCTACGACGGCGACCTGGAATTACCTGTTCGATGCTACAAAGTCTCGTAGGAACTGTGTTGGGATGACGAGAAGGACCATCTCGACGCCTGAAGGACACCGTAGATAACCAGCACTCCAACGCAGGAACTACAACGAAACTGCAGGTCCTACCTTCCACGGCTTCGTCAACAGAATTGGTCCAATGAATGGAATCAGGCAGGCGGACACCTGGTAGATAATTCACATTTTCCCGGGTCTCGTTAACCTAAACAAGAAAAAACAGGGCGTACAGTGAGCACACCCGACACGAGGCAGGCTGGCGCATAACACCAGAACATATAGCACCATGACGTGAATAAAGGTCGCAGAGGAATTGGAGTGGCATTGGCAGCGCTTACCGTTTTGCACTGCTCCTCAGTCCTAGCCCAGACGGACACATCGCACCCTTTCCTAGCAAGTGCCAAGGCGAGTGCTGTTCCGAAGCTACCACCTCCGATAACAGCAGCACGATTGATTGCTTCCGTCGCCACTGAGTTAGAACGCTCGCTGAGTGACATAGTATTTTTGAACCACGAGATGGTAAGTAAAAACTATACTAACAATTAAAAGGACTGAAAGCGAAACTCCCTAGGGTAGTTTTCTCTAGACATAAGCTACATTTAACGCATCCTTAGAGGCAAGTTCGAATCCGATGATCTGCTAAGATTCATGTAGTTGCGTAAGCTAGTTGGTTGGATAATGAGACGTATTCAACACAACGACAAATGATACTACATTTGATCTACTATTATGTGTCGTTATGTGCGAGTAACGTAGAACGTTATCGAATAACCCCGGCGGGACTTGAACCCGCAACCTTCGGCTCCGGAAACCGACGCGCTTCCATTGCGCCACGAGGTCTTGATGGCGACTTTAGTCTCTCGTGAGCACACGGAATATGTGAAAGTCTCGTATTTGTTTTCCGATAGACTGGCTGGCTTCTCAATGAGTGCAGGTCCAGGCTTGCAGGGGGCAAATTCAAGCAAGCCTAGCAAGTATTGCTCGTGAGGGCGTGGCGCACGTTATTGTGATCGACTCGAACGAGAAGGTTGTGCAACCGGCCGAGGATCAGGTGACAGCAATCTGGCTGTGCAGACGTATCTCGAGCCGGTTCGCCTTGGAATTTTATCTTTTATTTTTATTTTTACTAGTTGTTTGGGGGACGTTGCCTATGTGCCCGCGTGCTAGGCAATGTGACTGTGGTGTTAAGCCAATGCACGGCGTGTTGTGAGGTTCGATATTATTACCGCCCTCTGCTGCCTAGTTGGCTAGCACTCAGTGTCACCCAACACTCCCAAATAACTAATGCGATGCGGTGGAGCGTGCCTTGAAAGTGTTGAACGTGAGATCACGCGTTGACAAGGCTGGATAGGGACATGCCACCCGAGCTTCATATCATAATCGTCATATTATGTGTCGTTGTGTGCAAGTAACTTGGTACATTGGCGAATAACCCCGGCGGGACTTGAACCCGCAACCTTCGGCTCCGGAAACCGACGCGCTTCCATTGCGCCACGAGGTCTTGGTGGTGACTATAGTTTCTCATGAGCACACGGAATATGTGAAATCTCGTATTTTCTCGTATACAGGCAAGGCTGATAGGGACGGGCCACCCGAGGTTCATATCATAATCGTCAAGGCCGAGCGCCACGTGACGCCAGCCGACATGCCTAGGTCTCTACCGGTACTTTTTGATTGTGGAGACTTGTTGATGATCTCACCTCAATATGTCTGACGTCGTACAAGAGAATATGGAAGCAATGCTCCCTGAGCTCATGGACCTGCAAGAGAAAGGGGTAGTAGTGGGGTGGGGGATAGGCGGCGGTTCGAGACGGGGCTCCATATTTCAGATCTTCACTGTCAAGGAGCTTAGAGATATCGCCAAAAAGCGACGTAATATGGAGTATGAGCTTCAAGCTGGCAACTGCACCAAAGCCCAGTAAGTCGGCAACGACGCCTTTAGAGAGCCATCGTGGTATGGTGAACGAGAATAGTTGTTTTCGTTTTGCCAGATTCCTCAAGTATATTAAGCACGAAGTTAAAGTTGAGAATATCCGACGGAAAAGGTAGTATCGATGAACGGGAAGCCGTCCGCTGCTCTCATCGAAACTTTTTTCAGACTCGCCGGTATCAAGGATACTGTTCGTAAGCGCAGCATCTCGGACATATCCATACAGCGCCGCATTCACAGCATATACGATAGGTAGTGAGGAGTATCTATTATTGCTCGGGGTCCACGCATTGCTCGATCGCTGGGACAGATGAAGGGTTCTTGAGCTGTTGTTATGGCGACTCAACTGCTCTCTTTGTAGGTGCTTGGCGCGCTTCGGATCGAAAGACCTCCCTCTCTGGTACCACTATCTACAATATTGTATGGACTCTGGAAGTGAGTACTACAATACTCCTATGCGCTCTCAAGGATCCGATACAGGAAGCTAATCATGTGATGTCAGGCACCAAAATGCTTTTGAAGATCGTCATGCGTGCTTTGCGGTTCTTCCCTTCGGACCATGGCCTGTGGTTGATAGCTTGCGATCGCGAGGTCCGTCTCGGACACCTCAACAACGCAAGGTGGTACAGTAGATGGCGATTCTTATTATGGGAGCCACATCGTCTCCACAGGTCTCTCATGCAACGAGCTCTACGTGTCGTGCCCACGGGCACACCAGGGCGAGCAGAGTTGTTGTCGGCTTTCATCAAGCTTGAGGCGGTTGCTCTGAACAGGTCTCTCAAAGGCGGGGAGGAGGTAGACCGGAGAGTTCAGAACTCGGTTGAGGAAAGCGATCAGCCTATGGCCACAGTTTCCTCTGTTCACGTAGGTGTCCTGCGCGGTATTGCAAGTTCTTTACAAGCACGGAGTGTCCGATCTAGCTGGAAGTCCGTCACTCCCACGATTTGTAATGCTCTACCTATGAGTTTATCATATGTCTTCCACACAGTTGCTCCATTTCCTGGATGTCGTCCTGAGGTTGCAAGAATCAGTGTCGGCGGCTGGCAAGGAAGTGGCAGGACTGGGCGATCTAATGGTAGTAACGCTTGCTCGCCGGAGGGTGGGAACGAGGATCATAGTTATGTGAATTCGTCGTGTGTCGAGAGTCGGGGTCGTCGCTATTGCTTTGTACTCATCGTCACCCATCTGTCATTCAGGTCTCGGCTATTAGCGCTTGTGTGGAGCATTCGAACGAGTACCCCGAACTGGCTGAAGTTGAATGGCGTCTCAAGTGGCAAGGACCGGAAGGGGCCAACGAAAGAAGACTAAATAGGGTAGTGAGGGGCGAGGGTCCCTATCGGCACTGCTTGTCGTCCTTAGTCTGTGGGCTCTATCGTCGAGACTGGGTCCGTGGATAGCCTCAAGGCATTCGTGCAGTTCTGTCTGAAATCACGTGCTTTCATCATGGACGATGCCTCTCCAAATGGCGATACGACTGACAGTAAGCCTGGGCTCATCGAAGCCTTCGAGGGTTGTGATACTATAGATACGTCGGGCAAGGAAGAGGACGTATGGGCGGCCCTTCCTACGGTGATGGTGGATCCCGAGGTGGCAGCTGCTGTACTATGGTCCTTTGCCAAAGGGGCTACTGGAGACATGCTGGCAGCCTTGATCGAAGGAGCTGAGGTATACGTGGTGTTACAGTAGGCCTTGATAGAGAAGTTAGGTACTGAGCCCGAGCATGTTGGTCCCTCAAGAGGTCATAGATCATGTTGAGGAGGAGTGCATGAAGGGCACTAGTCAGGGAGTAAAGTTGCTGGTGTTGGGGTCGAGGATGGGATGCAAGACTGGCATTGAGACGTGGCTCCAGTCTGACTCACACCGTCGATCGCTCAGTAGGTCTCTAGGGAGAAGTGTGTACGTCCTTACCCATGGAGTTCGCTGTCATCAATCATTGCAAATTTGACTTCCCTCAGGTGCGGGAGATTCCGAGGCTTTCCTCCCACATGTAGTGGAGACTAGCAGGGAGTATGTCTACGGCCTGTTGCTGTGCACAAGACCGGACTGTTGTGGCGAGGTAGATCCCTGTGTCTAGGCTTATTGATCTACTCGCGAGCTAAGGTATGTCGAGCTTATCTCGCAACTGCGGACTCTCGGGAGGAAGCTGAGAAGCTTGCGAAGGAATGCCTCGAAGAAATCAGGAGTCGTCGTAATGCAGCTGTGGCTAAGTGGAATAAGGAGCAGCTCGCGCGAGTCGCCCTCCCCTGTGTAGAATGCGTAAGAGAATTGGGGTATCCTTCACTGTGAGTAGGATGTTGCTGTTAGTTGCTGGCTGATGAGGACGTCCCTGTGCGGGAGCAGAAGCATCTATTCGAGACCATGATCTCATTGCTGTCATCGGTCCCGTCAATGCTGCCAGAGTTAGTCGAGTGGTGGTTGAAGTACACAACTAGCAAGGCAGGGAACGCCGCGTTGTAAGCGATAACGGTCGCGGATTCTGGAGTCGGGGAGTCGGGTTCGATGTAGGTACTGGAAGGCTCTACAAGACCTGCCGCCGTCAGTTCATGCTACTTTTGCGGCCCAATACCAAGAAATTGTAAACGGAGAATAGCTGAGCTTTGCCATACCGCACCACTGTCAACAACGTAGATAAGGTTTCTATACTGGTCTTGGAGTAGCTGCTTCTGTGACGAGGAGAATGGTCTCGCTTATCTTCCCTAGTATCTTGTTTTTCATGAGCAACCATAATGTCTTAGGGCAGGCTGAAACTGTGAGTTTTCCTCCAACTCAAAATGAGATGCCCTCGGAGTACATTGGATCTGACGCTGTGTGGGTTGATGCCGGCGAATGCTTAGGAGATGGAGTTTGTATTCAGAGAGACGCGGAGTGGCCGGTTTATGATCTCAACAGCATTTCTGCAACGCAAGTTCACTGTGGCGCAGTCGGTCCCTGTCGGTGACGTGTGAGTGGTGGTGGTGGTACGTGTAGGTCGCTTGAAGTGCATATCGCTTTGTCAGTATCTACCCCTGTCTGGTGCCGATGTGCTGCAGTATAGTATTGGGAAATGAATATAAAGTGATTGAGTATAGCGAGGATGCTCCTGGGTCGATAGATCCAATAACTCAGCGTAAGCGCCGTAGACTGCATTCATTGAGGAAGCTGGAGTTTCCAGAACGGCGCCCTGGATCTGGTCGGGAGGTCTTCCGTGGTAAGCAGACGTGGGATGGGCTGTGGACAGCATGGTGCTCGCCGCCACATTCTCGGCCGGTCAACTTCACCATCGACCTCTTGAGACCTGTCACTCCAACGGAGGTGCTGAGATTGAGCTCAAGCCTTGAACTGATTTTAGTGGGGTAGTGTACAGGTGCCGTTCTTGCAAGCTTCTTGTGATGAGGATACGCTGACTGTGGTAGAAGTAGACACAGGGGATGTTATTGGTACCGTCCGCGACTATACCAGAGAATGCCTCTTTTGTCTACCGTTCGGCTCAATGACGTTAGAGATCGAGATGCCGGGAGATGAGTTGGCAGAATCGGAGCGGTTCTATATCACGGGTGAGTAGTAGCGTCATGATTTTCGAGGGTCGTTATTGTGTTGCTCAGGTAGCGGCTGCCAGACTCCCGTCATCTGTTGCTGCACTTCCTGTTGCTTCTGCATCGGTGCATGCAGACGAGTTGAATTCGCCATCCTCGATGAGGACGATTCTGTGGTGGGACAGATCGCTAAAGTCAGTCCATCATGTACGAGGGAAATTACTAGAGTACTTTGACAGTGACACTTGTGCAGGTTCAGAAGTGTGTGACTCGACCTGCCGAGTGTCACCAACGGCTGATAGGTTTTTCGTCGAGATTTCGGAGTCACATTCAGACTGGCTTTCGAAGGCTACCGGTTATGACTCTCCACATAGGAAGCAAACGAGGATCGAAGACATTTACGTACGACCTGGACGAGGCGCCACTTGTTGTTGTTGTTGTTGTTGGATGCATGGTGGTTTCCAGGCCCTTCTCATGGCAGCGGTGATGTTTCTGGACTTGCGCCAATTCAGTTGTTGGCAGACAGAATCGGAACTTTATTGATTGCAATTTTTAACGAGATAGTTTTACAAATTGTGGTATTGAGTTCGCAGTGTTTGGGCAAGTGATGATTCCGATTCCATTTGGTGATCGGTGGTGACAGAAAGTGTGTGTCACATACTGAAATCTTCGCCGTGTGTTGGTCGTCGAGATAATAATGATGGCTTGGTGAAGATGCACGCTGCTCGTGGAGCGTGTTGGGGCACAAGTGTGGTCCTTTCCAGAGAGAGGTCGAAGCCATTCGAGGTATTCAACAGGAAATGAGGATGATAGTTTCCGATGACGATGTCATAGGGATCAATAATTTTGACCCAGAGGGGAGAAAGACAATTTCGAAGCTCCCATGAGCAATGGAGGACACGTAAAGTTTACGTCGTAAACACATAGTCTGATCGATTGTATCCGTGCGGTTCAGCGGCATCTTCTGTTTGGATATACTGTAGTCACCATCTTTTCGAATGAGCTGCTCGTTATGGGCATGGAGGCGTGGATGGATCCAAATTTGGTCATCGAATGCCAAAGTCGACTTACTCTAGGAAGCTTGATAATCTTGCCAATCTTGCCAATCTTGCTAATCTTGCATTTCCTCAGGAATCGATTGTTCCTCGACAAGGTGTTTCTGCGCATCATTGAACTTGAAGCCGCACATTTTGATTGCTGGTGCCCTCAGCCTTGTTAATCTCGGCAAACAGTGTCCTGAGCTATGACGGCCGATCCGCTGAAAGGCATGACCTCGGTTTATGACCCTAGCGCGTCTTTTGGCGCTGTCGAGAGCGTGCCTGCGGCGAGTCTCCAGATGCCTGTTGAGGCTCCTTCGAGTATTACTGGGTGCTTGTGGAAGAGGCAGTGGATGTGTGTGTCGCAGGTCTGGGGAACTTCAAAGGCGTCATGCTCTGTAATCGTCCAGGGGACGTTGAAGCGGAGCGACGAGAAGCGATACAGTCTGACGGGCGACCACCACCGTTTAAGAATGCCATCTCAGCGACACATAGTGACCCAGTAGGTTGTTGTTATTGCAGCCGTCCGGATCACAGTCTGGCTTTGGTTTAGTTGGGTCTTACTCCTCCTCGTCTTGCTGGTGTGGCAGAAGGCTGGTCCAAGCGGCTAGCGCCACCTAAGGCTGTGAGTCCTTTGTGGCTACGGCTTGTTGAATTCTCGACAATGTGTGCGGGGATGTGTCTGTGACTCAGATATTGCGGAATCATATTCGGTGGTTGAAGGCTTTTGGTAAAAAAGTAGCGATCGAGCGAGCTCAACGGGTAGGTCGATCCGCTGTGGTCTGGCGTTGGATGGGAGTAACATCTCCCAGGTGGAGGCTGTTAGGAAGGAAAAGGAAAAGTTCAAGAGAATAAATGAATTTGCAGCGAAGCAAAGAGCGGAAGTTCGAAAGGTACGCATTCCTCTGCCTTATAGTAACGCCAATGGAAGCAGACGCATGAGCGCCTCTTTCTGCAGTGAGTTTGTTTATGAGCAGCTGACCTTAGTATATCGATCGCGTCCTCGTGGGGGATTTTGGTTGTATTCGTGGTCGATAAGGAATGACTAGGACAGGTACTGGAAGGTATCAAGGAGACCTTCGAGGCGGATGATGGTGTCCGGCGGGAGACAGGCTTCGATGGTGTTGGTATTGAGGATGGTAGTGCTGAGAGAAAGTGCCTCGAGCAAGCAGTGGCTGGGAAGAAGGGGAAGTCTGATAGACGGTTAAAGGGCAGACCACTATGGTCTTTGACAGAGGCCCAAGCGCAAGAGGCTGCCCAGGTAGAGGGCTCGTGTTAGAAGTGCGTGGTGGAGTGTGTGCAGGTTGATGAAGAGGAGCTGCTGGAGTTCGCTGAGACTGTCAACTTCGACGAGTATATCAACGACTTGGAGTTCCGGACTGCCCTTGCAGTGATGAAGGTAAGGGTGTTAGCCTGTGAGGGGTGGGAGGTGGCGAGCGTTGTAGGATCGGGCTGGAAAGCTGAGTAGAGAACAAGAGAGATTCCGTAGGGCCCTGCAAGAGGCTTATGACAGGGAGCTCGAGGAGCAAGAGGCTCAAGCCGTTGATGAGGATGCTGGTGAGTGGTGGGGGCTCTACACCTTTTCAATGCCAAATTCAGCAGGTGAAAGTGAGCTTTCGTTGGTCGAAATTGGTCTCGTGTTTGGTGAAGTTGAACTTTCCTCTCAGAATTCATTGGTTTTATTTAGGAATTTGAGCTCGGATTTCGAACGTGAACTTACATTCCGTGAAAAACTTTTTGCACTCTACGAAAATCAAATTTCCTTTTTTTTGAATTTGTTCTTTCCATTGCTGAATTTGAGATAGGAAGGATGTGCGGAAGAAGCCGGGGTGGGTATTCTTATGCAGACTCCACATTAGAGCTGTAGAAGATTTTCGATCGATTATCGACTTTCACTCGGAGGCGAAAGTGTTACTGGTTCCACCCATTGTGCGCGATTGCACGCATGTGCATAGCTGATCAAACGTGCCCCTCATAGATCAAGACAGAGATCTACACAACTTCCCCCGACACGTGTTATCGATTTTTGAGTCACGACCAAGCAGCAAATGGTCAGTCGTTGGTGTCAGGATGTGACCAGGCTAGTGATGATGGAATCGGGTCAATAAGCGGTATAGGCTTCGAGGACTCGGCTAGCCAGAAGGGGAGGGATGATTCAGTATTGACCAGCAGCGCCTCGGCGGCATCGGCATCCATGAGGTGATTCGAGAGGGAGAATGTGGTCGGTTTTTACGTTTGTTTTTTTTTCTCATAGGGACCTTCACAGGCCAGTCAATCAGGACGGTCGACCTGGCTGGGATTCGAAGCCGTTACCGGTGGACGATGAGACGCATAGCATTGTGAGTCAGGTCCTCAGGGATAATCAGCAGGTAGTCTCTGATAGTGATCAGATTTTGGCTGCATGCCTGCGTTGCAGATACGGAGTATTCACAATGGCAGGTCGGTTCGCGGTGTATTGGAGACTATAGCATCGCGGTCGAGTGGTAGCGAGGACTCGCATTTGGTGAGAGTAACAGCTATCCCAAAGCCTCAGTGAGGTTCAGGTTGTTGATCCCACAGAACAATGAGAAATAAATAAGGAAGAGGGCAGGAAGCAGCAGCACTGTGGTAGAGCTACTTCTTCAATGACATCTGTGGAGGATGCCTTATGTCCATCGAAATTCGTCGGTATGAAGTTGTAGTAGTGTCAAGTTGATACATGAAAAAAGACATGCCTTAGATGCTAATGTTGTTGTATGGTGTTGCTGTTGAGTTTTTGGGCGCGTTAATTTCATCGTGTTTTGCGTGTAGTTCCGTGTATCATCGATTCCCTATTAACTATTGGTAAATGATGACCCTATCACTGTCTTCCTTTCCTCGTAGTACTATGCATGGCGAATGGGCTGGGTATTTGAAGCTGGCTCAGCTGCTGATATCCTCGGAAGAATACCCAGGATTAACTGGGCGAATAATTATCGGCGGAGCGATTACTGTATGCGCTGGGAGTTTGATCGCACTCGGCATATCTCGTTACAAAAGAAACCAACACAAGAAGTCCATGGGGACAGTTGTAGACCCGCGACCAACACTTGCGCTCGGTGGTAGCGGCCTCCGTATAGGGTATATGCTGGGAACAGTAGCAGCCCTGCGAGACTTTGTAGACATCAGGTGAGGAAGGCGTCCTCGTAATGTGATTACTCTTCCTTCTTAGTACGCTGCGGGTCACTGCAGTATCTGGTTCGGCTCTAGGAGCCTTGCTACTCTGCGCACCTGAGTTGGATGTTGTTTCTGTGGCGTTGGCTAGTAAGCAGTTTGTGAGTAGTGGAGGGGAGTGATGCGGTGATACTTCAGTTTTTCGGTGCCGGGCTAGCGTCCTGAGCGGAGGTATCAGAAACTGCTATATGATGGACCTCTCAAAGATGACGCATTTGTTGGTGAACGAGTTGAAAGTTTCCGCTAAGCTCACCGAGGATATGGTAAGAAATGTTATGTCGGCCCGTATACAAACCTCGGGTATTTGGAGGGCTGTATATGATATTGTTATTCTTTCAGTTGCAACAACTAAGTCGAAATAAGCAGTTGTTCTTCGGTATCACATCCTTTCGTCCGTGGCCCACTGCTGTGTGTGTGGAGTGCCCACCAACTTTTGAAGAGCTCCATCGAGTTCTCGGTGCTGTTGTCAGCATACCCCCGTTTTTCATCGAGACAGTCGAAGTGGATGTAAGCATGTGGTACGCATCTATGAGGTGGAAACTGTTGTGGTTCCCTCAGGGCTATCCATCAGCAGATGGATTCTTCTCGCATTGTTATTCTGTGCCCGATGATCATGACCCGAACAAAGTCATACGCTACTGCCCATTTCCCGCTGTGTGGTTGAACTTCCGTCCACCATTTCGAGATCTGCTGTGTAGCCTTGCTGAATGCCTATATCCTTTCGAGTTGACGCGACAGATCGCGTCCTTTCAGGATGGGTGAGTGAGATCGCTCTTTGCTGCGTGCGACGACATTGTCGGTATCATGTTTATGTGGTAGGTACGCTTTAGCTGTAAAATTTATTAACAGTGGATGCCAGGAAAGCAAATTGTTGAAAATAAAGGAAAATCCTGTGAACAGACTCTCAGAGTATGTAGAGGGCTTACGCAGCCTGGAGCTCCATGTCTGAAGACTTGTGTAACATAGTTGGAGTCGCTACTGTGCTCCTTGCTGACAAGACTGATCATGCCATCGTCCTCATGGCCCTCATGGTTTGGCCTTATTCATAGCCATTCATGTAGACCCTTGGAGTGGCAATGCTTATGAGTTTTTTCTACTGATTTAAGTGCTTTCAGAGCACGTGGTATCGACTTGTATATACCCCATAGAGTGCGATGCAGACTATTCCCGATAGGTTATCCCAATAGAGATCATCTCATATTGCTTTTCAGATTTGTTGCAGCAGCACTTTTGTGTCTCCTCTTGTTGTGTTGTAAACGGGAGGTTCTCGCTCTGAGGCCGTGGAGACGTGGTTAGCAATAGAGTGTTGTGGATCTCAGTACGTGTTCATTGATAAGTGCGTGTTATGATCCCCGCTTAGACTACTGCGGTTGGCCCCCTCCAGTGATAGATATCAGTGCGATAGAGTGTCTACTCGGGTTGTTAACGCGGATGAGCCAGGTCGGGTTGAATAGGATTACGGTTATCTGGCACTGTTACATAATAGCCGATGGTGCTTCTTCGTCTCAGTTTTTGTCACACCTGATGGCCGCAATCCCGACAAGGTTGCCAAGCTGTTGCTATTATTCGTTTCTTGGGCATGCGTTCTGTCGGTGATCTCCTCAACAGTCTGAGTGCGCTCGTCGTGGTTGGATGATCCGACGTTCATGTTTTTGCCCAGTGTATACTCCACAAGGTGTTGTTTTGAATGATTTGAAACAAGACAAAGTGAAGAAAGTTCTTATGAGGTTTGAATCAAATATCATAATATTTTTTCTCCTAATTTTGTGACTAAAACGGTTACATTTTCCGTTCTTGAAAAGAGTTCACTGCTTGTGTTTGTAACCCCTGCATATCTGCTGTATGAGAAACATTAATCGATTGAACCGCGAAGCGAGGCCATCGAGTTTCTGTTCTTTTGTTGTGCTGTGTCAGTGTGGCAAAATAATACCCTGAATTCTATCATTAGTTTTGACTACCGTCAATGCTCCAGTACTTTATAAGTGCCCTTAAAGGGAAAAGATGCAATAAATTCAAGCTGTCCATCCTACTACTATGTGCATACATTGCATGGCGCATAGGCAGCTGGGTGCGTCGAAGGAGATCTGGCCCGATGGATCCTCGGGTTACCCTGGCTTTGACGGGCAGTGGATCCAGAATGGCCTATCACTTGGGGGTCATTGCATGTTTAAAGGACCATGTTGATTTGAGGTGAGTGCCTTACCTACATTGTATTCGCGCTCGATAGGCAAATTGGATGAGTTTGCCTAACTCTTGAGAAACTGAATTTTAGCTTACATCGTTTGGTCGTTATCCTTGGAGATTCACGAGGAATCGATTTATGGTGTTTTATGGTGATATTCTCTCAAACGTTTCGTGACTTCATTTGCTTGCTCTGTGCTCATTGGTTGTTCTCAGTAATGTGCGGATGTCTAGTATTTCTGGCGGGGCTTGCATGCTCATTGTTTTGGCATTACAACACGTTGAGGTCTCGGAGTTGATGCTAGTCGGTGAGATAAGATGAGGTCCCTCCGTGCTGGTCGACAATGGGCGCATCGAGAGTTGTTGAGTTCTGTGTCCGTTCAGGACTGCGCTTGATGGAGCGAATGACGAAAAACCATAGTACTGGACCGTACTTTCTGAGACAGGAAGACGTTATGGATCAAATCTTGAGAGATCTTCGAGTCATGTGTCATATGGAAGATGATGATGTAACCTTAAGCCTTGGACCAGAGATTACAGGGAAACGATAGGATTCTCGTGCTCCATTGTAGATTGCCCGTTTGTCGAGAGAACATCGTGCCTACGTTGGTGTAACTACATTAACCCCATATCCTCAGCATGCCAACATTTGCATACCGAGAGATACTAGGGAGGCCCTTCTCGCTGTAGGCGCGTCTATGAGCATACCTCCATTCTTCCGCTCCTTTGGAAGAATCAATGTGAGGCTGTCATTATTTCTATAAGCTGGATCGATAAGTCATCTCATTCAGGGCAAGGCGGTAATTGATGGTTGCTTCACTCGACTTTACTCACTTCCTGACGACCATAACCCAGCCCGAGTCATACGTATCTGCCCGTTTCCTTGGCCACTTTCTGAGATACGTCCTCCTTTGACGGACCTGCCGAGGACCCTTTTTGAGGGTTTCGTGCCCTTGAGGCTGGACTGGCAAATATCCATCTTTTCCCGAGGGTAGCAGCAGCATTGTTACTACGTCTGTGTATTTCTTCAGTTTGGTAGATATAAGGACGCGGAGGAAGCTTTGCCGAAGCTATTGAGTGCACCGTGGTGTTTGCGCCCTATCCGGGATGGGCGGAGTCGGTTGAAAGAACATATTGTACAGTTCAACAAATTGAAGAAGAGGCTTGAGCATTACGATGATGATGATCACGGGCTGAAGTCGTCCTCTAGTTGTGTCAAGTTGAGACGAGACATCAACGATAAGCATATCAGATACCACACATGGGCAGAGATTTCGTCTGCCGATGGTGGTTGAATTGGCACTCAACAGTCAATTTTATTGCTCATTGCACTGGAAGATTATATCCTCA
Organism: Perkinsus marinus ATCC 50983; assembly: GCF_000006405.1. NCBI lineage: Eukaryota > Perkinsozoa > Perkinsida > Perkinsidae > Perkinsus > Perkinsus marinus. The sequence continues at coordinate 59,638 of NW_003211646.1, forward strand.
TCTTGACATTGCGAAACAGGAACATTCTGTTGTGTATGTCTTCATGGTCGCTGGTAGTTCTTTTTTCGAAGGATTTGTTTGTCGAGTGTAGTCTGTGCCGTGTGAGCGGCCCTTTAGATGGTATGCGATGCGTTGAGGTGCAGGTAGGATAGTTGGACCTGGAACATGCAGTCACGGATGGCAATTCAAGATCCGATGACGATGTGCTGTGATTACACGAGAACATGTTCACCACTTGCGTCACGGATCTTGCGAAGGCAATTTTCTTTCCTTTTAGTTCATGTTGAAGTGTGGCTGCTGTTTAATAGGTCTCGCTGATTTTGACCAGCCAGGCGTCGCACCGGTTCGAGCTGAAAAGTTTCGGGTAGATTATCTTCTTTTGCGTTGTAGGGCAAATGGCAAAGTGAGATCTTTCTTCAGAAATCGATTAGCTGGGCGTGCGCGTTATTTTTGGGCGTGTGACACTGCTTACCACGTCGCAATTCGTTAGTCTTATTTGAGAGCCCGGAGATGTCTGAAGATCCAACTAGATTCGAAGACTTTGAGATTTCGCTGAGTAAGGGCGTGTCCGTTGACGATGAACTTCCCAATTTGGACGAAATCGACATCATGGAAGAAGAATCAGTGAAGTTAGCCGTTAACGTGGATGGTATCCGAGCGATAGAGGAAAAAGAAGACGGCCTTATCCCCCCTATGGACGACGTGATGCTTGAATGTGATGATGACACGGGGGGAGGTTCCACTGGGGATCCCACAACATCTGAAGACTTTGAAGATGATGATGAAGACTATGTGCCGGGGTCGGAGGATAGCAGCTCTGGAGGTAACTCGATGGAAGATGAAGACGAAGAGGATTTGGATGTCGAAAATGTCGGCGGAGATGGTAAAGTTCAGGAACGCGACACTACCTGCCATCATCATCATACTAAGGCTGAAGAAGAGGCCATGGACACGAAAGCAATGGAGGAGTTAGAGGTTGAAGACGATCAGGTGTCGTTCACTGGTGGGGTTGGTGGCCTCCCCGGTGGGAGCATGTTCCCGGCATTACACAAGTTGGTCCTTCAGAATTCGTCTGATGACATTACTGCTTACCTTAATGATACTGGTTTTGAATCAATGTATTATCAAGTAGATGGTCTAGGACGTTCTCCTCTTCATTTGGCATTGTTATATGGTTTGACGCGATCTGCTAAGGCGCTACTTGAGGCCGACGTAGTCTACTGCCAGTCGGCTTTTGAGCGTCGTCTATCTAATATCGAAGTCGAAGGCGTTGGTCATTTAAAAATTATCGATGGGAAAATAGTCGTTGTTGATACGGAAAATTGTGTGGTGGCGAGTAGTGTAGAAAATCTGTGTGAAATTATTAGGCAAAAAATAGATCTTGTAGAAAGAAATAAATTTTCTCGCAGCCTGGCGAGTAGGCCCTTCGACGACCTCCCCACGGTGCATTTGGCTATGTCTACGGCTCCGTTCGACGTCGAGGCTGCCATTGAGCTCATACGACTCTCAGCTGGCCATCCAGGCGTTAACATTTCCACGGCCCTGGACTACTATGGTCGTAATGCTGTCCATATCTGTGCCCTGAGTGGTGCTGGTATAGCGCTTTACGATGCCATCACTGAGGGTATGTCGGAAGAGCAGATCTACACACTATTGTTACAGAGGGATCGCTTCGGATGGTGGCCTCTGCACTACGCCATTGACAACAAGGATCCCTCTGGCCAAATGGTCGAGTGTCTATCCACATCAGATCAGTTAGTCGATCAGCAAGCTGACAACCTACACATCTTCGTATTCGCCGTCTCGCGCTATGCGTGGAGGCAGGCCTTCCAGGTCGCCGTGCTCATGGGTGGGCTAAGTGCCATGCCTGATGCCGTGCTGGATCTTGCCGGGACAGTGGCTGATTCCCATGGGACCGCAGCCGAGTTCGATGAGCTGATCGCGGCCTTGGCTGCTGGTCAGTCAGGCCTGCCTGATGACTTCGAAGAAAGGGCTCTGAGTGGTGGTAGCACTCTGGTCGTCACCGACTCAGGTGTGCTCAATCATATGGGAGTCGACCCTGAGGGCCCACATGCAGTCGGCGACCTTCATAGCCGTCTTAAGCGCTTATCAAGGGTCGTTGAGAATCCATCTAGGGTTGAGGTACTCACAGGCGGCGTAACCGGCTCAACCAGAGGTACGGTACACCACCCCGAGTTCGCCTCCAAGCTCTTCTTGGAGACCTCGGTCAGTGATTGCCCTATGGCCGACATTCTGCGTGTTCATGATTGGACCTACGTCGAGCCAATCATTGCCAAATGTGAAGCTCTGAGGAAGCGAGCTGCGGCTGAGGGCGAGACCAATCTCAACCGCCGCAGTACGCCAATTGACAAGAGTGATACCGCAGTAACGGTCGACTCGTGGGCAGCGGCGCGGAAGGCCGCTGGCTGTGCGGTACTAGCAACCGACCAGGTTTGCTCTGGTACTGGTTACCGCAACGCCATGGCGATCATTAGACCGCCGGGTCATCATGTTGCCTCTCGAGGAGCTGTGAATCCTCAATTAGAGGACGAAGACGAGGAAGGAGATGGATCACAAGGGTTTTGCCTTTTGAATAACGTCGCTATTTCAGCCGCTTACGCCCTCAGCAATTACAGGTCTACCATTCAACGTGTTGCTATTGTCGACTTTGATGTGCATCACGGTAATGGTACCGAAGCTATCGTCCGCGGTCTGTCTGGACCCGTCACTGTGCGTAAGCAGATGCGCGTGGCCGGCTGTGAGATGACTGTCACGAGGTCGAGCCTAATGCCTTGGGTCGATCCCTCTACTGATCGTGATAATGTATTCTTCGCATCGGTGCATCGATTTGATGGTCACTTCTATCCAAGGAGTGGCCCTACTTCACGAGATGATGTAGAAATCACCGCTCGAGGCAGGGCCATACGACCGTTACCACTGAGTACGCTGATGGCACTCAAGATGTTATGTCTGATCACGGCCTGGCCGACCGCAACATAGTAGACGTCGGTCTGAGCTCAGACTCCAAACCAGAAGATCTTCGTAAGGTTTTTACTGATCGGATACTGCCAGCCTTACTCCGATTCTCGCCCGACTTGATCCTCATCTCTGCAGGGTTTGACGGTCATTTGAGAGACCGTCTTGCCCAAGGGGAGTGTGACTTCTCTGAGCGAGAGTTCTATTGGATGACTGAACAGATTATGGCAGTTGCAGCGCAGACAGCTGAATGCCGAGTAGTTAGCGTCTTAGAAGGCGGTTACAACACTAAAGCTCAGTGGCTTAGTCCGCTGAGTCAAAGTGTTGCCGCTCACTTACGTGCATTAATGACGGTTAGTGCCCGGAAGCCCGAGGTAGTCGAGGATCAACAGCACCAAGAGATGGCCTCGTCGAGTAAACGGCCGATTGATGAGGACGCGGGAGAGTTTGAGATCTTTGGGGAAGATGTCCCAGACGTGAAGCGACCGCGATTGGAGGTGGACTCTCCTGAAGGGGTATAGTCATTATCGCCTGTGTAGTTGTATATTCCTGCTCGAAACTCTGTTGCCTACGCTGTTGCTGCGCCTTGAGAGAGTATTCGATCGGAATATCTGAGGTTAGCGATCTTGGGCGCAATTTGGGTTGGAATTTCGTGGTTTGATGAGTCATCGTCGCTGTTATTATTCTACTATTGAAACCTTATCTGTGAAGTGTAGCATTTAATAGCATTATCATTATCGTTATTATTGTCGTTGTTGAGATTGCTCCGTAATAACAACAGCAGCAACAGCAGAAGCAGAAGCAACCGTACCGTGAGGGCCTGTAATATTATCTATCTCCTTCCTTAACGTCTTTTTTGACCATGAAAAGACAGTTGAACAGTCTATATTTTTCGAGTTTCTAGTTGGTCAATAGACGCTCACGTAACTGTCGCGAAATGAGAGTAAGACTGAGCTCTCTGGCCAAGGATTGTGCCTCGCCTTGTGGACGATTGAACACTAGCAGAGGAAGTGGTTATTTTTCCCGAATAGGGAGTGTTGGACGAGAAGGCATTTATTTTCTGGGTAGATTTGTTCTTCATATGGCGGTGGCCTCGGAGGCCTCTTCCCCCATATGTTTCGAAGGTCCGGAGAGCTTCGACTTCATAAGGTCGATACATAGTGGTCGGAAATCGAAGGTTTGGGTGGCCAAGATAGAAGAGGACGTATTTGCCCGGCCTGCCTAGTCATGCTCCTCAACTCGATGTCAGGTGGAAGGGCTAGCAGGGGCACTTTGTGTGGTGAAAATGATAGAGGCTACTGAGCTACAGAGTCGGGAGCAAGTGCAGCACGTCTGGGGAGAACGTCGGGCGGCGTATATGGTTGGCCAAGTGATGGACACCCGTGCTCGAGCGTCTAACTTGAAGCTTCAGACTCCTGACCTGCGAGAACGGTGCTGTGCTTTACTGGGGACTTACAAGACGAATAGTCAAGTGTGCTTGGTATTGACAGCTATGAAGGGGGATCCCATCCATCATCACTTCCAACATGCAGAGCGTGGACACTTCGCGGACTATCGAGCCAAGTGCTATGAGTAACTGCTCTATTGGGATCATCAGGTTGTTAGATACTACATCCACTACGTAGCGTCAACGTTGAGGTTACTGCATCGAGAGGGATACGTCTATCGCGACTTGAAGGTATTATAGCTACCTTACCTCGTGCATGGTCTCTGACCCCCTGGGTAGGCTAGCAACGTGTTACTGGTCGAAGGACGTCCTGTCCTCATTGACTTTGGTATGTGCAAGAAGATCGCCGAAGCAGGAGGCAGGACCTATTCAGTCTGTGGTACCTACCATGCCATGGCTCCCGAAGTCTGACCCGCGCACGGCTGTCGACTCCCCATCGTTGATGATCTCCTGTGTAGGTACGGGCGCTCTCCGGTCTAGATCACGACATTAGGGTCGCGACCACTGACGGGTATGGATATGCTGTGGACTTCTGGGCTTTGGGTATTCTCTTGGTAGAACTGCTGACTGGTAAGCCGCCGTTTGGGTACAGGAATGGCGACATTGGGGACCTTTTCGACCTATCAAGAGGTAGCGAGGGTGAGGGGCTCTGTTGTGGTTCAAGTTCGACGCTTATTCTCCGAATCGGGCAATATCTCGAGCTAGCGTCCAGTCGCAGAGTGTTCTATGGGCTCGCTAACGAAAGCCCGTGGTTAGGCAGCCCAAGCACAATACACTGGGCCTCTGGCGTCCAGCCATCACAAGAACTCCGTCAGTTGGTGGAGAGCTTGTTACAGCCAGAGCCGTCTGAGCGGCTCGCTGACTGGGAAGTCGTACTCGGCCATCCCTATTTCAATGATATAAATGACAACACGCCTCCCCCTGAATGGGACCATGACTTGGGAGCTGATCTGTGGGATACGGACGTTAGCGATGAGTCCTTCATGAGCAGCTCGGTAGATGCTTTCTGCGATTTTTAGTGTCTTTTGGTAAGAATGCCTGTATGGACTTGCGTTGCTTGACGAATCACCAGTGTTGAGAGCGGGCATCTACCTCGTCGCAACCTACCTTACCGCGTAGCTGAGCACCGCAAACTGACGATATGTATCAAGTTGGACCGCTCCTAGATATTGTTAAGGATCCTATGGTGATTTGAATGGCACACTCCGAGGCACATCCGTTCCAGTATGTCGAAGCGGCATTCACCTTGGCGAATGTACCGGTCCTGAATATAGCAGAAAACAGGTGTTGACGGAAATTTTCTTGTGAGTGCTTCCTCTATATAGTGGTCACTGTAGATGGTATTGTCGGTCCTGCATGATACCACGTGATGATGCTCTACTGGAAATACTTGAACAAGAACGCGTAGCTGAGAGAAATGTCAACGTCAGTGATGCTGAGGGCATGCGTAGACGGCAGGCCGTCGGAGTAAGGCTCGCCGCTGCGTTTGATGTTTATTCGCCTTTTGAGGTGATATCTTCGCATGGCATAGAATCGGCAGTATATTCCGCTATCATGAACGCCCTCTCATGTGGGGCGTCATCGGACTCTACCCAATGTGGGAAAGAACAGATTTCTCTATGCTATTGCCCCCACGACGGGTCTATCATTTTGGGATATGCTGCTCCGGACAGCAAGGCTTGTCGCACTAGGGAAGCGGTGATTGGAGCGCATGCGTGCATCGGTCGGTCACTCGCTTGACGTAAAACCAGAATGGACACTCCCAGGATGTCAAGTGATAGTCCTCATCTCACCGAGCAAGTCCGCGGATGACCTGGAAGAAGCAATCAACTCCTATTTCAGCGACTTTGTGCCGCTAGTCGATACCGATACGCCCAGGCTGGTCAACTGCTCATCCCCTACACTCATTGTTGTACTGCAGTAGTTGCCGCAATCGCGGTAGCCACACTGAGCTTGCGTCGAGGTATGCACAGCTGACGTCGACGAGCCTGTCCTCCCAACTGAGACTGTCCAACGTCTCGCGGCACCTGGGAGGTTCCGAGAAGTGCATCTCGTGGTTGCAGCCGCCGGAGAAAATATCGCAGTAGAGACCGCTTCAGTCGTAGGTGAGTCGTGCAGCGACTAACGATTCGACGTCAATCCGTCCCTCAAGTCGGAGTTTTCAACGAATCTTGAGCGCCGCTGTTTCAGTATCGGCCTTGGAAGCCCATCTGATGCCGAGAGACCAGCGACTGCCTGGGGATGAGATAGAGTTCATAGAAGCAATGGTGCGTCCCCCAATTACAGCAGCCCAGGTAGAGGAGGCCTACGAACTATCGTAACAGCATTTCCCTTCGGTGAGGGCCTCCAAGTCTGCCGATTCGCGGCCGCGGCTGTCAGCACTCACATGAGTGTTGAGGCTTGGGGTCCTAAACTCTTCGTCCCTTTGCTCTACCTGGTGGCCATGGTAAATTAAACCAAGCATGCAACCAGCGTCGCAGAGGATACCAATGGTCAGGCTTTATGCCCTTCTGCGACCGACACTGGACACGACTCTCTCCTGCCCTGGTCGAAGTACCTCCTGGCAGATTTGGCACTTACCAATGGTACCCTTGTGTCTCGAGCACATGGACAAGAGGTGATTCAATTCGAGGTACAACAGCAGTAGCAGTGGAGTCAACCTGCTTGTGCGCGGCTCGACTCATCGGGAGGAGCATGTGTGCAAAGGTCGGCTAGAGGACGACGCGGTGTGGCAGTAGCCATATAATTGCAGGCACCAGGCGACGCGGCGTCAGATCCGCGACTGCGTGCTTCGATAATTGACGGAGTTAAGCAGGTTGCAATACCGTGTGCGACATGCGGTCGACCCAGGATGTTCCACCAGGAGCAAATACATGGACGGTGATTGTCCGATTATCTCCTACGGTCGAGCCTCTCATGCTCGTTGTTGGTCACCAGTTACGTCCCACCAGTTGATAGTCATATACTCGGTATGCTTGAGAATGCAATCAACGATTTGGTGCCAAAGATGGCGCGGGATAACCTCATCCGACGAAGCAATGCCTCTTGGAGACGCCGATTGGCAGAGAGCTCATTCCTGTGGCAAGCCAAGCAGCGAATATCCTTCCGCTGCGGAGCACCCTTATGCATACTATGTGGTCGAGTGAGTAACAACGAAGCGTCTAGCACGATCTTCTGAAGATGAAGTGCACTCCCTTGAACTTCCTGTTCGCCTTCCACGACAGGTCGATAACGAGAGGTTGCACCAGTCGGTTGAGCTGGGTGGGATTTTCCAGTCGAGCCTTGTCGACCATGGGCGAGAGCTCCTCCGCCGTTTCGTTGCCAGACCCATCTTCACATGTCACGATTGTCAACCATTCATCATGGAGTAAGCAAAAGGTTCTCCACTGCCCTCCTGTCGAATTTTGTGTCAGCTATTGTCGTCTCAATGCATGTGGCCCTCGAGCGCGTCACCAGCCGAGTCGGCCCATCCCCAATAGTGCAATCGCGACACGAGGAACGGTCACAGATTTAGGCCCCCCTCCCATAACCCTCATCATTTTCAGGTCGCCTCAGCGGATTATATTCGGGGTATGGGCCTGGCCGGCAACTACGCAGCCGATTCGTCGGGCTGTGCTGTAAAGAGCATGTTGTCAGATGACATACAGAGGCCACCTACTATACTCCTGGGTAGGACTTCGAACTATCTTCTGGCAACAGAGACAGATAGTTTATAAGAAAGAATCGTAATCGGGTTAAATAAACGCTCCACGATGGGTTCGAATCACCGACCTTGTGGTTAACGGCCACACGCTCTACTGAGCTAGCGGAGCACATAGGAATGTATTCGCGGCTGAAGATGATCCATTCTCAGAAGTCTAGCACGATGTTCAGCATTGTCAATGGTATCAAGATTCTTGATTCAAGAGTGTCTATCTCATAAATTATGAGTCATAATGCATCACCTGGTGACTGATCGTTCAAGGTCTCGTGCCTATAAGGCTAAGCAGTTTCAACTTGCAATTGAAAACAAACTAGAGAACATGAGTTGCGTCCGATCTCGTTGGAGCACAATCCATCCGACATGCACTGCAGGTCAGACCAACAAGTGCCGCGATGACAAATGCGGGTTATGCAAGGATAGAGAGGCGACAACGATAATACGACCTTGTCTGCACACCTCGTGTTAGGGAAGGAAGACATATGATGGCCATCTAAACTGCTGCCGGCAGGTTTCCAGTGCATATGGGCGTGGCTGCCGTTTACTGCTGAATATGGTGCGTTGCTGAAGCGGATCATGCCTCCAACAGGAGTTACACTCGGTCGCATGGACCTTCCAGTAAACCGCTGTAACTCATGATGGAAAGTTTACTCGCTGCAGATTTTGTTCAGTCAACCTAGTGGTCAAAATCCATCAGCGCACCGATGTCCCATATGCCGAGAGGCTGTCGAAGAGCTCGTATTGGGCAGCAACATCAAGGAGCATCTAGACGAAGATTGCGATAGCTCTGATCGCGGCTGGAGAACACTTGATAACACGCCCACATGGGTAGGCATCGGTTCGGTTTCTATTGATTTCGATAGTATCTTCCTGAGGTACTTTGGGGAGATCGAGTTGCCGGCAGCAGACCCACTCAACACGACTTAAATACATGAACAGACTGTTATCATTTCACTTTGTTCCTTGTGTACGAGTGTATATGGGCACGCGACATAAAATTTATCCCAATGACCATCTGCGAACAATCAACGCAAACCTCTCACGGCTAGAATGGTAACAGAGCATCAATGGTTAGAATGCTGGTAGTAAATTTGGCAAATGCTTCATCCAATGAGAGGACGCTATACATATCAGTGCGGTTCATTAACAATCATCACAGCAGCCACTGAGCACGACTCAGGCCATGCTATGAGCCAGTTTATCATTGCTGCAATATACCGAGAGAGACTAGTCTCTGGACTAGATCTGCCTTCTCCACACAGTCACTCGACGAACCCTGCCAATAAGAACCATTAGCGAATGCTCGCCGCAACAAAAGCTATCCAAAACACCCCATTACTCCGAGTGATGCTATGAGCTCCTTCAATTCCTTCACACGCAGAGAGCGCAGACTCTCCAGCGTGTACTGTGCAGAACCGCCAGCGTGGTTATTATCGGAGTCGGGCATGTCCGTATCGTCTGTTGTGTCGTCACTGCTTACGATGACCCGACCACTCTGAATATGTAACAACACTGAGACGGTCTCGATCCAGCACGGATGAGGGCTTCCTTACACTGACTAGCATGCCGAGGAGTTGTTCCTTTTCTACAGCTTCTTCCGGAAGGGCTAGGTTACACCGTGCCATAAGATCTTTAATCTCGGGGACAGTCATTGACATCAATTGCGATCTACTGTATACGTGTGGCTGAGTGGAGCTCGATGGGCCTATACCACGATAATGGAAGCTCTTGAATGGGCTTATCTCAGTCTCACATTCAGGAATGAGCTCCACACGTGAGGAAGCTTCTAGTCGATCCAGCATGTCAGACTTCTCGAGGCAACCTTCCGAGGAGACTCCTATTTCATTCATGAGCTGTCGCAATCCGCGAACAGACATGTTCTGCAGATCACGTTTTCGGAACCTGAATGCCAATCACTTGATGCGACACAATCGCCGCTGTAGCGGCTAGCGGCACTCCCGGCTGTTTCCCATATCGTACCTCATCTTCCGCTGTTTCATTCGATCCTTTCGACCAGCCTCGAACTGAGCATCATTAGTGGGAAGCTCGTATCGACACACCGGGCATGTACAGTTTTTGCGCAACCATGGAACGATACAGCCTGACAGACTTCACGCTGAATAACAGGAGGGTTTCAAGGAACCTCAAGGCTATTAACTCGGTCTTATAGCGACTCACTATCAAAAAGCGTAACCACTGGCAACTCACCGGAACAAAAGATATGTCCACAAGGCAGCTTGGTTGCCTTATTGCCGACATGTTGTGGCTCGAGACATATACTACACTCTTGATTGTTCTTAGCATCCTCACCGATATCTTCTGGGGTGACGACCACCTAATCAAGCTGTCGTATTGAGCCAGTGCACCGAGTACCTTTGGCAGACTCTGTATTGCAGTAGAACTAGCTGGAGGGGGTACATTCGAATGTCGTTGTTGCTGCTGAGGTTCAGCCATACCGAACAAGCCACCCATATCAAAACCATCGAATGGGTCGGGCCTGATCGGAACATAGAGACGTTCTCAGGCCGAGGATGGGCAATCCATGATAGCATAGTATCCACCTCCCGACGAATTTCTCTATGAAAGATATTCAAGTGGATAAATACTCTGATCTGATATGAAGCAGATCTAACTCGAAACGGGTCAAGTACGAGGATCGTTGTGTCGCTTACTGCCAATAGTATTTGGAATCCCCACTGAGCCGACTATTGACCTTTATCGTATAAATAGTGTTAGTTTCAAGTGAAGTAGAGTATGTTGTGACGGAAAAGCGGCAAACCAACCCTCTACTACCCAAAAGGGAACCCGCTGGGGGCTGCCCTGCGTTGATGCTCCTGTGCCCGGCGATATCTTTGTTGCGCCTCAGCCTCCGCCCTCGCCTGGGCCTCAGCAGCATATCTGGAACTCCCCATTATATTCCCAAGCCATGCTCCAAAGTCCATTCAGAAGTTAGAAACAAGTGGTATCTGTGGTGTGAGTCGTAATACGAATTGTAACTCAGACCCTAGCAGTCTCCTCCTGACCGCGCGCCACGAAATTCCCTCCGCTGACCACCGATTTCTGTCTTAATGGCTCAGTTACAAAATAGCAAAGGAGCAAATAGCAAAAAAGTGCCAATTAGCTGGAATGTATATTTCCTGCGGCTTTTGCTGTTGTGCTAGTGTGTAAGAACGCTATGGCTGATATTCAGAAGAGCAAAGTGGCAAAATTCACTTTACAAATACGCAAATTTGCCGTTTTGTATAACAGAAACTGCTCGAATGAATATCGTTTGCTTGTTTATATTTCAGAAAATTGCTAGAATATATAAAGGTTGCCGCTATGTGAAGTGCTACTATGTAACAAAATTGAGCAATTTTGCTCAAAGAGGGGGCAAACCGATAAATTGCTCCTTCTACTATTGAGCAAATTGCTACTTTTCAGAGGAGCAATTTGCCGCTTTACGAATGGGCAAGCCCGCAATGGAGCAAATTCTTGCTGTTCTACAATCGGAAGAAGAAATTGAAATTTCGCACGCGAGATTCTAACCTTGGTGGGTTGTTGGTGATTGTGTTGAGCATTGCATTATAGTTTCGAAGTCTCTGAGTGGTGAATTTTCTGCAAAGTTCTTTGGTTTGTCGATATAGATAAGAGATTCTCGAGCAACTCAGAAAGCTCAAAGAGGGAACTCGAAAGTAGTGTCGAAGTAGTAATGGGGGAAATACTGGTGGTATTGGGATTGTGGATTAAAACTTTTGCTATGCTCTGTATTATGTTTGCAAGTAGAGGATTTGTGTTTACATGGTAATCGTATTGGGCGGAATCACTCGTACTGAGTGATCCGAGATCACTTATTTGGATCAACATGGATCACTCATCTGCAGTGCAGTGCTGTATTGCAGGCACCCCAGTGGTGCCCATGCGGGATGTCGTGGCTTTCATACACGCATCCTGATCCCTACGTGGCCTATTGCATGTGAACCAATATACTCTTCGGTAGTCTGAGCAAATACTGGTCACTGGAGAAAGATGCCCCTCGCGAACATCGAAACTATCGAGGAAAGAGGCAGGCTGGCTTAGCAGTGCTAAGTTAGCACTTCGCATCTACCCGGCGCTGAACACGTTCTTCCGAGGTACCAGATGTGAGGAGATAGTGCGAAAGTACTCGCCTAACAACAATGCTATTTTATTGGTGGAGAAGTATGAGAGCCACGCGGCAAAAGAATTGCAGCACAAGCGGTCGAAAGAGGACGAGCGTGAGGAATCGAAGTAGTTTCTCCCATCACTGGAGACTAGCGACCATGTACGCACTCGCAGTAAGGTAGGCACTTCAGTGGTGCCCAGCTGTTGTAGTTGCTACAAGTAGCTGTCTCGGTGATTGGTAGAGATAATTTGGACGTTCCTCAATATGCTTCTCATGCGACCAGTACTCTTCTCAGGACTTACAGTAACTCTAGTGGTGCCCGAGAGTGAATATTGTGTGCGGGGGGCTGTAGAGTTCATAATCAGTAATTTAGGCCGTGTTGCGTTTCCCCTGTACACTCCTTCGACACCTCTGCAAAGTCCATAACAATAGCTCCACGAAGACGCTCCGATGAGTGGCACTGCCCATGAGCGAATGTTTCTCGTGTAGAATGTCAAAGTTGCCCGTAATACTTACGTAATGCCTACTTGAGGGTTTAACTTCTGGGTATTGTTGAGTCGTCAATACGTACAATCGTAGTGAACCATGAGACACAACTGATACGATGCAAAGAGAGAGAGGATACTCGAAGATAGGGACTCAATTTAACTGTTATCTCATCTGATTCAGTCGCGACGTGCAAGAGCAATCATGTGTTTGGTATTCAGCATTGATCATAACTCGCGCTGTCTTCGGAGTGAATGATATATCTAACTAGAGTGCTATCACCGTGATAGCACTCTTATAGTATCACGCTTTGACCCGATACTAAGTGACTCACTTGAAGTGAGACACGAGGTGTGACACCTCTGATAGACACTTAGTAAGTGCACAGGGCATGAACATGCACCAAAATGGATATGAGGCGCAATACCGTAATCGAACGAGAAATGCTATCCCATAACTATGTTTGCTCGGTTGTATATTACTTGTACGAATAACGCAAAAGGGCAAGCTTGCTAATAACGCTAACAGAGACGGAGTTTGAGCGAATGAGCAAAACGCTAGTATATATTCCCGCAGGGCGTAAGTTACAAGAGAGCAAATAGCCGGAACATAAAAGTAGCGCAGCGTTGTCACATACCGGCAACTGCCAATTTGTATATTTCATGCAGGAACATCACACAATAGCAAACCTTAAAAGTTGCCAGACTACATAATTACAACGCAAAACATATCAAACAGCAAATGAGCACAACTTGCCAAAATAACGAAAACGTGCGGGCGAAGCACCCTTGGGCAAAAGTGCCAGCGTGTAAAACATTCCGGGGAAATATACAATGCAGCAAAAAAAGAGCAAAAAAGAGCGACTTGCTGGAAAACACTTTTGGATTTGCTACTTTCAACATTTGGTTGCTAAAACCTATACCCGAAATTGCTAGGTTGTAAATGTGGTTGCTACTTTGTAACTGCGAAAGCAGCACATACAAAAGAGCAAAAAAGTGAGACTGTCAGGAATTATAGCATTTGGCAAATCCGCAACATTAGCAAAAAGTTGCGATTGCCGGATTCTATTACACCGGTCTTAATCGAAGTTCGACCCGCAATACTTAGGGTTTCGTTGCTGAACCATAGGTTCAGTGCTGTGTTGAGATCTGAGCTCAACATAAACAAGGGCTAGGATCCCGAGATAGGCGACTAGCGGGCCGAAGGTTACGCCACTCAACCCGTCGGCCTCGTTGCATCATTCACGGAACTAAGGAGTAAGTAGTTAAGACTCAGCTATATTGCCATCGCCTCTAATCACGTGGAGTGGATTCAATCCGGTCATGAGGAAGTTTAGCATGTGGACTGATGGAACTCTGCCGATGAAGTAACTTCGTAACGGTCAATGGTTCTCGAGGTCTGACCTTGAACTTGTGAGTAGTCCACCGCGCTCGGCAAAACATAACTATTCCATGCAACATGTACTAATCCATCATAAAAAAACTAAATCTATGCAATCTATACAATGCTAAGCAAACAATGGTATTGCGGGCAAATGCGCTATGCTATGCAACAGGTACGTGATGCTTAGTTTAGTATTCTACTTTCAAGTAATACTGATGAGTGATTTCTGAACGTAATTTTTGATCTGAGATTTACACATTTTTTGCGTGAGAATTAATAACATGATGTTACTAACATTAGCTCACTGGCAACACGATCACGCAAGTGTCATAGTCCACGTCATGAAACAGTGTAATATGATGTTCATAAAGAAGAGTAATGTGTGTTCATGTTTATTGTCCTGAATCTCGAAGACTATCTATTGCAGAGCGCTCTCGGCATCAGACAGATCGCTGGCCATGTTGGCTATATGTATATTGGAAGTATTGGAAGTATCTGATCGAAAAGGAGGCAGGCTGCAACTTTCAGCTCTCATATAGCCTATCACCATCAGAGTCATCGCAATTTTCGCCGCCAATCAGTGCATCCTGCCATTGCATTGATTGATGAGGACGAGTATACAAACCATCGCTCTCACATGAACTAGAAGACGAGCTCGAAAGGCTAGTTTCATGGATCTCAGATGCTTCGTCATCCGACGTGTCTGCAATGACACCATCCGAGCCGCAACAAAACTACGACATCGATTCGGCAAGTTGGCAGTCGTTGCATCGATTACCAGTGGAGCTATCGGGAAAACCATCGGAGGAGAAGTTGCTCGAATCAGAGTACGCGTCGCCATCAGAGACAACGGGATCATCATCTGAATAAAAAACAATCATGGTTAATGCAAACGTTCCCTTAGTGAACTTACTCTCTGATCTTATACTGGCAGAGTCGGAACTGCTCGAGTTGGTGTCGGAACTCGCTGATGAACTATCGCGTTGCGGTAACGATACAGCGGAATTATATCTCCCAAGGACCCCGACGGCTCGTTGCGTAGGACGTCCTCTCCGCAAACCTGCGATCGCCCTTGTTTCTGGAACGTACCTGAAGTACAGAAGGAAGTTCCGATGCGAGCCTGGACATTAAATAAACACTAGGTTTGGCACGTTCACAACTTACGACGGCCGAGTCCCAAGATGAACTTCCACAGCATAGCCATGTGCGCAGCAAGCCCAATCTCGATAATCCTTGCACGTACAAGCTGGAGGAGTCTTGCGTTCATTGAGCATCATATGAGCCCTTGGGTCTGTGGTGACGAGATAGAAGCAGAAGAAGTCGTCCATTACTTCTTGCAAAGTTCGCGTACCGACTAAAACGAGGTTATAAGAGACCACATTTACCATTTTTTTTGGAGTCACGGACCATCCGGTAGGTCTTCGAACAGCATACCACGAAGGTATGTGTCGATGCTCTCTAGCTGTGCTTCATCACGTTCATCAGCTCGAGTCCGACTATTTGCGAGTAGGAAGAACCGCCCTTCAATGTCTCCATCACTTAAATCTCTCACGTTTGCAGTCACCTGCAATCGAATGGTGATCAATCGAGAATCGTAGAGAACATGAAATATCCCATAGCGAGGTGAGTTAGTACTCAATGAATTCAATCTTTTATCTACAGTTTATGACAGATATGATATCAGACGTATCATAAATTACCTCCCAAACCATATTCCGTTGCTTGAATCTAGTCCCGCGAATCTTCATCTCGCGTTTGTAGTCCACTGCATTTATAGGCTCAGGCCGCTTGACATAGTGCTGAGAACTTGAGAGTTTCAAGGAGGTGATAACCTAGTGGGAATTAGAACTAAGTATCGAACTGCAAGGAGCGAATTGTTGAACCTTGCGTATTTTTGCCGCAAAGGCGCCCAAATTGAGTCTCTTCTTGCCCATGATCCTTGTATTGGTCTTGTGAAATGACTCGACAATGTTAGTTAATACCTGGACAACAAGTCTGACCCGATACATGCAGTGATTAACTTGCTTGAGTTCCAGCCAAACCCTCTCTCGTTATTGCAATATGTGGGTTGCCATATTGGTCTGTATTGAGGGTTCTTCGCAAATACTCAGCCCCCCTGGGGCATGCCGAATCCACAGTGCTTATCAGAGCATTCGAGAGTAAGTCATACAATCCATCAGTTGCGCAAGAGTGCAGCCAGAACTTGTGGCGCATGACCTGGAAACGTCAGAAAATGATAACTCCAATTTTAATACGTAACTCACAATTGGAAATGCATCCCCTAATACGCCCCGATTGTCCTTGAAGTTTTTGCTCAAGTGGAAATAGCAACGAGCTGAGTGATGAAGAGACCAAATATTATTATATTCATACATATCATCGCACCTACCGTTTCTCACATCTGGCAGCAATTCATTACATGCCTTAATGGCACCCTGATGGGCATCGTGAACGCAGAGATTGACGACGTCACTCAGGCCGCGCTCCCCCGAGGTTAACGCACGAACGAGCATATCCAAATGGGTTATCAGATGATGATATACTTCATAGCATTCTTCGTTTATAATTGCCATGAAGAACGGGACAAAGGTATGTCTGTACTCTCTACGAGAAGTATCGTACCTGCACACCATGGCAGGATCCTGTCAAAGAATTCCTAAACAAATGTTTAATCGTACCATATCCTGGTAGACCCAACCCATGCGACTTTTTGGCTTCCACGAATGATCTTGTTCTGTGCGTCCATATACAATGGGAATCCCGCAGGCATCGAACGGATGAACCACAAGAGAGAAGTCAACATACCTGTCACGCGTGAATGTCTTGTTGTGAAAGCTAATGATAACTATGGATATTGCGCCGTGCTGATATTACTCGCTCCGCCGACAATGCAAGCAAAATTGTCAGACCAATACCCTCCGTGGTAGACAAACTCCTTTGCAGGTGTTCCACCCTCCAGTATGAAGTCGATCAGCGCTTGGTCCATGCGCGAATCTTCAAAGGCTTCTTCTAGCTCAAAGAAGTTTCCAATATGCGGCATTCCAAGGTCACGACGACGCGGCAATCCGGAAATTATGTTTTGGACCTGCTTTCGCTACTTGCAGATAAATCGACTAAAGTGATGAGTACCTGTTGGCGGGATATCTTCCCTGCCTCCACATATTCCCTATGGTCGACGGCTAGATTATTGAATATGTCACTTGCGGTCATGCCTTGTTTTGAAGCCCTCTCGATCACAAATGACATAATCTTTTGGGGATGACGGGTGCGATTGCGCACACGCTCTATCTGGCCGTGCTCTCCTGAAATCCATAAGAATATTGTATTCTGGATACAACGAGGGAGAGCCAAAGGCTGCAAAAAATGATCCTGCCCAAGACCGTCATCAGTATCAGCGGTCTACCTGATGCGAAGACCGTTACATGGTCTCCGTTTTGTACAAGTTTCCACTTTCTCGGACAGCCCAAATGATCGCCGCAATGATAAACCTCATAGTTTTCTCGGCGATACGACAGCAGCAGAACGTTATCAAGATGCAGCCTTTCGAGCGCCACCTTGAACGCATTCGAGCCAGCCGGTATCCCGCAAAACTGATTTTCCTGTATCCAGTTGAGGTGTCTAGGCATTTGGCAATCCAACGACGAAGCGCAGGGGAACAACTAGAAACGCCCCATCCTTTGAATATTGAAACAGCTAAATGTCCCACGTTGAATTATGTTTGTTAAACTGCATTTCAACACACCCTATCAACACGGTTTGAAATCATAAAATTCTTGCATTTTAACAAAGACTCCTCCTGTGGTAAAATTAGACTGATTAGACTTCCTTCTAGCAAACTGCTAACAAGAATGTCAATTGTACCGATTGACTGACTGAACACTGCGCATGAGAGTACATCCATGAAACGAAAAGTACCTTAATCATGGTTGTCTCGTAAAACCAAGCCAGTCGTGAAATATCAGGTCGCCTTGTCGCCTGCAGGCTGCGGCGGGGCAACGACAGTCCATTCTCTTGGGCTATGACTCGTTTCAATCCTCAGGTTTGGTGCATGTGTTTTTTTACCCGTGGAGGTCTGCAACCAAAATTCAACATCCTTGGCCGGTAGCTCTAGACGGAGGGTCTGTCCGGAATGTAACGTATCCATGCCCAAGATCCTTGGTGATTGAGAACATCTTGATGTTTGGTACAAAGCAATCCTTATATAACACGAGTCGGTGAATGCAGATTCTATCTTCAACTTCGCACAACCATTGGGTTTGAGGCATGCAACTCCCTGAAGTTTGTTGCATGCCTTGGTTCTACGCTGGTCTGGAAAGTCCTCTGGTCTCACGGTTTTGGTGGGATACGATGAGGATTCGCTAGCCTCTGAGAGTTGTACCTATTACAAATATGTGGAGAGCTGTGAGGCAAGTTACCATCAGTAGTCGACGTCACGTCTGATGAATTGGAATTTGCGTATGAGGATAAACGAGTACGTGCGAAATTTCGTGTATACAATATGCAAGTCGAGTAATGCATCCTTACTTTTTTGTTATCAGCCGACTTCCCAGAATTCGCGTGTTTGCGCTTGTTTGGAGTCAATCTTAAAGTAGGCCTAAGTGCAATCGTCAGAGGTAAACAAGTAGAAATCAAACTTACACCGTCTTCAAGCATTTCGTCTCACTGATAGGGCTTGATACTTTACGTGTGCTGGCAACAGATGGCGCGTCTTTGGACATGCTAGACTGAAAAGAAGATATCGTATCACGAAAACGAGAGAGTACGTACATGATCCGATTCACCACCAGCGGAACATTGCTCCACCAGCTGGGCTTGGAGAGCTGATTTTTGCTCTTCCAGGGAACTGATCTTGCTGTATGCATCGGCCTGAAGGAGACCCTTCTATCCCTCACAATAACAACATCGCAGAGCTGGACGTACTTTTGTCTTCCTCAGTTCATCCTTAAGTTTCTCCAACTCTCTCTTAGCTCCGACCTGAGATGAGAGAGAAATGAGATGAGATATGCTTCGGCTTTGACATCGGGTGAACCAGAGTTCAAGCCGCTAGATATTAACCTTGCTCGGGCAATGGGCTAAGATTTAACTCATTTAGCTGCTAAGTTTCTGGTTTCCAAGTAGGTTCAGTCCGCTCCTACTTTTATCCCATCAAGTTCTTTCTGAAGTGTGTCCACTGCTATAGCATGCTGTCGATGATAATCATCTTCGTCTTTCTGAGACAGGGTGAGATACGAAGATGGTACATGGACATGGTATATAGTATAGATACTATCCACTATCCTTTGGATAGTGGATATAACATGAAGATACCTGTATTTTGTCTTCAAGATAGTTCACCTTGCCAGCAAGCCTCTCAACCTCTCGACAAGCAGTTGCCTTATTTGTCTTCTCATCGACCAACTGTTTACTGCACTCCTCCAGAGCAATGCGACTTTCTGAAAACAGCATTCAACAAATCTATCTACTGTCGGCGACAGTCTTTTACGATACCGACCTTTAGTCTGCTGCTGCAGATCTTTGTATTCCTCTTCGAGGCAATGGAGCTGAGCTTGGGTCTGCATGAGCCGATCGTCCTTGCGCTGCATTTCGATTTTGAGAGTCTCGAGCTCTTGTTCAGAGTGGACTCTAGCTACCTTCTCATCGTGGAGTCTCTGACACGAACGGGGCAATAACAACTAGCTATGATATGATTTGATACTATGCTATGGTTCCCTTTCTCCTGCAAAACAGTTTTAGGTCTCAAAAAATACTATCGTCTCATGTTGTCGTAAAATATTTTGTCGTCGTACATTTTGCAGGATAATGAGGTAATTTTTAGGATCTAACAGCCAAATTGTAGAGCAAAGTTTCATTCCAACTTAAGCCGATGATTCCAGATTCGACTAACATTCCGCAGCGAGCAAACCTGTTCAATTTGAGCCATTTCTTTTTTAATTTTCTCTAACTCCTGATTGACCTCGTGAAATTTCTGCCTCTCCCCACTTAAAGCTTTCTCTAACCTGAATTGAACACCAGATAGACAACCATATCCTGAGGACATCGCAGTAATATCGTTGCTAACCTTTCCGAGAGGCGTTTAGATTCAGCCGCGGATCGTTCAGCCATCTGCACAGCCTTGGCACCAGAGACCTCCTGAAGACAACAAAATCCACTTGAAGATGATAAACGTCTACTACTACACTTGCCCTTTTTCGATCATGATCTACTGTATGTGGATGTTCGTTAGAGCCTGACAGCACTGTGGAGTATGATGCAAACAGGTTTTCGGCGCACCACTGAACTGTCTCGCATTTTCGAGCTCCTCTGTGAGCTCTGCGATCCTTTCTGTCAAAACCTGCTGATTCCGTTCGTGAAATAATATCTGAAGGAATGTATCGTAGAGTTGATTCCGAGAAAGCCTACAAGAAACGGCGGTATTACCCATTTATCCCGATTTTGTTTAGCACGGTCTCTTCTGGAGGGAGTGGAATGACTCGACGGAACAGAATTACGCATTAGCAAAATAAATCTCACAACGAGGGAAATTCCATGATGAAACAAAACGTCATAGAGATTTTGTTGTTGGCGAAGATTGTAAGAAATCAAAGACCAGTTGCAATAGACCTGGTGAGCCTAAAAATTTGCTCTATAAGAAATTATGAATGAAATAAGGCTGATCACAGTGGATCGGCTCAATTGAAAACTATGAATGAAATAAGGCTGATCACAGTGGATCGGCTCTATAAGAAATTATGCAAGAAATGAGGCTGATCACAGTGGATCGGCTCTATAAGAAATTATGCAAGAAATAAGGCTGATCACAGTGGATCGGCTCAATTGAAAACTATGAATGAAATAAGGCTGATCACAGTGGATCGGCTCTATGAGAAATTATGCAAGAAATGAGGCTGATCACAGTAGATCGGCTCTATGAGAAATTATGCAAGCAATGAGGCTGATCACAGCGGATCGGCCCAATTGAAAACTATGAATGAAATGAGGCTGATCACAGTGGATCGGCTCTATAAGAAATTATGCAAGAATAAGGCTGATCACAGTGGATCGGCTCAATGGAAAACTATGAATGAAATAAGGCTGATCACAGTGGATCGGCTCTATGAGAAATTATGCAAGAATAAGGCTGATCACAGTGGATCGGCTCAATGGAAAACTATGAATGAAATAAGGCTGATCACAGTGGATCGGCTCTATAAGAAATTATGCAAGAAATGAGGCTGATCACAGTGGATCGGCTCTATAAGAAATTATGCAAGCGATGAGGCTGATCACAGTGGATCGGCTCAATTGAAAACTATGAATGAAATAAGGCTGATCACAGTGGATCGGCTCTATGAGAAATTATGCAAGAAATGAGGCTGATCACAGTGGATCGGCTCTATAAGAAATTATGCAAGCAATGAGGCTGATCACAGTGGATCGGCTCAATTGAAAGCTATGAATGAAATAAGGCTGATCACAGTGGATCGGCTCAAACAAGCAAATACATATACACAAAAAGATCGTAGTAAAAATTACTACCCTTCCTTTTACCGCTTGAATAGCCTCTATCAGACATCTTCACGTCATTATCACTCTATGGTGGTGCCTTGAAGGAAGTCCGAACCCTTCCACATGATATCTATGATGAATCCGGATGCACGCTACATTTAATGAACCTCATAATCTTAACTAAAAGCACGAGAAACTTGAGAGTTGTTCAAACTAAATCAATTTCATGAACACGCGCTGAGGATCTTGCGCTGATTTTTTATGGGCGCGCGCTATTCCAACTGCGCAAAAGAAAATGTGAAAGACTTGAGGAATGAACAGGATGCCAACACTTGATGTGACGGCATGCATAGTAAGCTCCACTCTTCCCACTACGTGTTTCCAGCACAAACATGTGGTAGTTACACTATACTTGACATATTCTATCAGCATGGCAGTGAAATGATACGTATGCACATGTTCTGTAGAAGCTCAACTAGGTAGAAGGGTTACGCACACAGCATGAACACATGCAGTCGTTCATAGAAAGAAAGGACAAACAAAAACCAACAAGCCTAGACATAATGAACTTACTATTCAAGCGTAAATTGAATAAGGCCGTCGGCCTATGCCATTATCACCTTAAGTAAGTAATGCCAGGAGTTACAATAGCTAAACTGTTGATGACATCAACTTTGTATGCTTCATGATGGACGATCAATCCCCGAGGTGAGGTTCCGCTACGTTCACGTTTCGGTCCCCGTTTCCCGAACTCCGGTTTCGTGCTGAACAAATCGCAAGTACTTTAATATATATCAAGTCGAAAGAATAGGCATCAGCGCAAGCATTGTTATAAAGGATAATAATGTAACAACGTACATAACATCGAGGAATAAGTATAGGCTATATTATAGCCCCAAGTCTCACTCTTTCATTATCATTGGATCGTCATTATCCATTGAATGATGTACACAGTCACGTGATTAATGTTGAGAAATTACTAGCTCGCTCGCTTCGCTCGCTCGCTCTTATCCTAAGCATTACTGTTATAGCGTACACGGTTTTTATTGCATGGCTTAGCAAAAACAGCATAGAACAGCAGCTTTTGCTTAGATTAAATTTCATTGTCTGGACTAGCAGACTTTGCATAGATTAGACCAATTTTCCCCGCGCTCGTCATTCGAAGTCATCAATTGCCCTGCGAGGGCACAAATGCTCACGTTACTCCTCATTATCTAGTCGTGTATGATGTTCACACAGTTCACACAGTAGACAAGACTAGGTGGGCTGTCGCAACAGCGGTTTTTTGCCGCGCACTGCGAAAGATTCTTGACGATCGTTGAGCATAGATGTTAGCGTATCCCAAGAAGCGCGGGTGATCGCTACGGTATCATTTAGGACCAAGCCAGCATTAGTGTTCAGTACAAACTTGCTGTGACGCCCAATAGCTATCATGTCCCCCTGGACTTTCTTCGTTGGAAGCTCCCCCTCGGCCCGTGGCCGTGGGCTTCATTGTCAGCCTACTCCTCCACACCACGATGGAGGCGACTCGCGACTCGACATTCAGCTGAGCTATTCGTGATCATCGCTCAGTACTGACTCATAGGCCTCACCACAGCTCGCGGCAGTCTCGGGAGAGGACGTCGTCTACGACTCCCGTCGAGTTTGTCTCTAGTGTGTGGTTCACGGACCACCAGTTCCAGTTTAATAGATTGGAGTGGTCTTCTGCCTACACTCAGCCAAACCTCGTGGGCGTAGGAAGAGTGCCGCTTCCCCAACTACTCAACTAACCAACCCAGAAAACGTACAAGTGTACTTAATGTGCGCAGTATGAGGAGACAGGGCTTGTGTGAGAAGGAAGCTAAAGCTTAACTGCTAGCGTCGGGATTACGGACGTCTCTACTGTAAGCTGGAAATAGTCCTTTTCTATAGAGCGTGCTTCAAGAGGCCATCTCTATATGCAGTTCTCTCAGTTCCTTGTTGTTCCCCAAACTTTCTGTTTACGGCAATGGTCTACGAAGCCCCTCATCTCAAGATCAAGGAAGGTTCCATCAACTCTGTTGTCTGTGTGGTTGGTGATCCCGGCCGCGCTGAGTTGATTGCCACCAAGTATTGTGACTCTTATGAAGAGCTCGCCTATAACAGGGAGTACCGCACCTATAATGTCGAGTTTGAGGGTGCCAAGTTCTCTGTTGCTTCCCATGGTGTTGGTGGTCCCGGCTGTGCTATCTGCTTCGAGGAGCTTATCAAGTGCGGTGCCAAGGTTATCATGCGCCTTGGAACTGCTGGCTCATTGAGACCCGAGACCATCAAGCAGGGCGATTTGATCGTCACTACCGGCTCCGGTGCTGAGGATGGCGTCTCTCAGTATCTTGTCCCCGCTGGTTTCCCCTGTGTGGCTGATCCCGCCCTCTGTATCGCCATGCGTGATACCGCCAAGTCCCTCGGATACGAGCGTGTCCATTTTGGTATTACTCTCGCCTCGGCTGTGTTCTATCCCAGTCCCGCTGTTGAGCAGACTTTGGTCAGTAACGCCGCTGCCGGTGCTATTGGTGTGGAGATGGAGAACTCTGCCCTCTTCGCCGTTGCCTCTATCAGGGGTATTCGCGCTGCTGCTATCTCAACCGTCGATGGCTGCCCTCTCAAGTGGGATGAGGGTGACTACGATCCGGCTGGAACCACTGTCACTGATGGCAAGGAGCGTATGATCAAGACTGGCATTAACGTCGCTAAGCGTGTTGTCTTGGAAAACTTGTAATTGTAGTAAGTTTCTAGTAACAGAGTCCAATCAACAGCCTGGAATCGGGCAGTTAGTTTTACTCTGTAGAGTGTATACAACTAGTTAGTCTGTTCTATAGTTTTGAAGCGTTCATGTGTTGGGTTGCTATGGTTTTGTCAATGGGTCTCACCTCTCCCGTGTTGCATGGGAATTTGGCGATAGTTCGTAGTCTGTATTGTCTTCATGCTCTCAAATAGTGGGAGCTGCCTGTAGTGAAACCTTGAGGATTTATTGCTGATTAGTGGATGGAAATCAATTTCCGCTGATATGAGAATGTCAATGACAAGGCTGGTTGCTGGTGATTCGCTGCAAGTGACTTGTACAGAAGATTTGGTTGGATTACTTTCCGATTGTTGTACTGTGTGAGCCACTGTGGATCCTTGGAAGTTGCTCAGTAACTGTCGACTAGGTAGCGGTGAGAGAGCCGAAGGTACCTCAAGTCGTTCTCACTTGTTGCGGGTGTTGAAGAGCATTACTCCTATTATCAGAGTCCCAAAATGAGTGATTCACGCGATATCAGTTGGATGGCTGATGGGGACGGGTTGTGCAAGCTGCTCAGCTAATAGCTGAGATAAGTTGTTATATCGATCTCACCTGTGACAAATCAAGCGTCTTTGATCCGATTACAGCAGCAGTTTTTGTCCGGTTGACGTGAAATAGTTTTCATTGTTCAGTTATCTATTTTTTCTATCTCCAAGTTTACGACAATGGTCTACGAAGCCCCTCATTTGAAGATCAAGGAAGGTTCCATCAACTCTGTTGTCTGTGTGGTTGGTGATCCCGGCCGCGCTGAGTTGATTGCCACTAAGTATTGTGACTCTTATGAAGAGCTCGCCTATAACAGGGAGTACCGCACCTATAATGTCGAGTTCGGAGGTGCCAAGTTCTCTGTTGCTTCCCATGGTGTTGGTGGTCCCGGCTGTGCTATCTGCTTCGAGGAGCTTATCAAGTGCGGTGCCAAGGTTATCATGCGCCTTGGAACTGCTGGCTCATTGAGACCTGAGACTATCAAGCAGGGCGATTTGATCGTCACTACCGGCTCCGGTGCTGAGGATGGTGCTTCCCAGTATCTTGTCCCCGCTGGTTTTCCCTGTGTGGCTGATCCTGCCCTCTGTATCGCCATGCGTGATACCGCCAAGTCCCTCGGATACGAGCGTGTCCATTTTGGTATCACTCTCGCCTCGGCTGTGTTCTACCCCAGTCCCGCTGTTGAGCAGACTTTGGTCAGTAACGCCGCTGCCGGTGCTATCGGTGTGGAGATGGAGAACTCTGCCCTCTTCGCCGTTGCCTCTATCAGGGGTATTCGCGCTGCTGCTATCTCGACCGTCGATGGCTGCCCTCTCAAGTGGGATGAGGGTGACTACGATCCGGCTGGAACCACTGTCACTGATGGGAAGGAGCGTATGATCAAGACCGGCATTAACGTCGCTAAGCGTGTTGTCTTGGAAAACTTGTAAATATATTCTCTATGAAATCGCTCCAAAGAGGGTTCCGACTAGTAGCCTGGAATCGGGTCGAAGTCTTCCCCAGTTTTTTTGTTGTGTGTATATAGCGTGATCAAGTTGCTCTCTCAGTCATCCGTTGCGTCGTGTTTGGGGATCGAGTGTGTCATAAGTTTCAATGAGATCTTGGAGATATGATGATGGGTCAGCGTGTAGAAGATCTATGGTCCCGGGGGAGTTCGAGACCTACTGTGTGTGTGAGAGACAAGGTTAGGTAGCAATAGTTCTCCCTGCTCATATTCGCATACCCGCTAAATAGATGGGCTTCTGATGTCGAGTTGAATCGCTCGGTCGACGAGCCGTCTTTTGAAACGTCATAGTTTTGCTGTAGCGTTGGTGAAAATGTGTGTGTGAGGGCACATTTGCAAATTGCATGATGCTACTTTCTGTTAAATCTTTCCACATGCACTACAGTGAGCTGATCAGCAACCAATATTTCCCACACGAGTAGACGCATTGGTGTGAGGTAATGTGGTAAAATCTTTTTCCTTTGACTGGTTCGAAAATGGTCTGATGATAATGACGCAGCTGTAACTGTATCGTCTGAGACATGAGCGCTAGCTTCCCAGCGACAAGCCCGGTAGTATCAGCGCCCCTAGTCCAGAGCCGTGAGGGTTGTGTGCTTTTCTCCGTCCCATACCAAGGGGTTTTACTAAACGCAACAGCTGTCAAGTACGAGGAACACATCACCAATGGCATATGACATGCAACTGTTTTATAGAGCTAATATGGCCTGTGCGCAAACAGAGACAAGAATTACGACGCCTTTCCAACCAACGCAGACTTACATTCTCCGTCTTTTGTGACCAACCTTGGCGAGCATCCGCTGACTGGTAATCAGCAAGGCGTAATGCAAGTTGATCGCACAAGCTGAATATGTAACAACAAAATAAAGCGAGAAATCATATACGACAACAGGAGGCGATCGGCTGACTTGTTCTTGACTGTGATTTCCTGTCTCAACTCAGTCACTAACTCTTCCATGGCGGCACTCTCATCAGCCGGCCCACCATCATCGCTCGAGTACACCGCCGAGCCAATCATCTTGCTAGCGAGACTGAGCCTGTTCGAACTCCATGCAAGCCTACGACAGCATGTTCCGAACCTACCCTAATGCTCGGTCTAATTGAGCTTCTCTCTGCATCAAGTAGTCCTCGAGGACTCTGATAAGATGACGTTCTAGTCCCCGAATACTCTGCGGAATGGGAATGCCTAACACCTCTTAACTATATCCACTACCTTTGCCGATTCTGTCGGACGACGCTCCATTGTAGTGTTGCCCACAGCTGCATCTGTAGAAAACTTCGCTCGCCAGAGACTCTTTCCCATCAACTGTACAGCCATGCACCCCTCACCTTCCAGCCCATGAACGCCGTCCCCCTTCTCTGTCTGCCTGGGGACAATCTCCCCTCCACCTGATCATTTGCCTCAAGACCAACGTCGCAGCACATTCAAAGCTCACTTGAATCACCGTCAGGATCAACGGTTCGGCAACGAGGGTGAAACGCACCATTACCGCGGAGATCTCCATCAATACCAGTACCTATCTCAGTACACTCATACAGCATTGCCATTCATCGAAGCCTCCCTACCAGCGGCCGACTCTGCAGGCGAGGAGCGGAGGGCCTGAGACCGAAAATGTCGCGAGGAACAAGAACAACGCAGAGATGCCATTTAGAGCGTGCGCAAATCGGAGACCAAAGGTGATTACCTTCAAGCGTGTGTTCTCTGCACAAACGGCGATGAGGTACTCACGTAGCCGTCGCTCGCCACACCACTGGCGGCCAGGCTTCAATGGGTCCTCAAACACAACAAACTTAGACAGCCGGCTCTCCTGCTGGTAGCATACAAGCACTAACTTGCTCTAATCAGCCCTTACTAAGTCGTGAATTCTAGTCGTTGTAGCCTCCTGTTCTGAGCCATCCATCAGCTCCACAACGGACGGTGGTGAACCTTCGTAGACCCGTAGAGGAGGACAAACGACCTCAAGATGCTCCCACCCAAATTGAGTGCTTCCTGTTTGCCATCAATTATCATCGCGGCTTCCTCCACCGAGAGCCGTCCAAGAGTCTGAGTCTCCACGACGGGAGTCTGCGTGAGTTCGTGAGTCATTCGAACGGTATCGTAGGTATAAGGCGTACCCTCAGACTTTGACATTCTCCAATCAATTCGATGACCTGAACACTACCATTCACACGACTGTACAACACCCAACCTCCCAACCTTCTCCTGGAGCTGCTCGTTCTGTTCTTCAACGTCGGCTTTGGACGCAATCATTTTCTCTAGTGACACTATGCGCTGCAGCGCTGCTGTATATTCCAACAAGCTCTTATCCAGCTGAGGAATCCTTCGCAGTGCGGTTCGAACACTATTCATAGTACCTGTTCCTTCTGCAGTCTAGCAGCATCCTTCGCCGTAACAAGCTCGTCCTCCATTTGAGCGACCCGGTTCCGTAGCTCAGCGACCTCAGATGAGGCCTCACCAGGGTGGCTGAACAAAGAGGTTTCACTCTATCAGCGACTTACTCATGAGCATCTACTCTTTATGTGAGGAGCTCCTCCCACGATTCTGACGACCGCTACCACCACCGCTAGCAGCTGCACGCGTCCAATCACGAACAATCTTTTTCATAACAATAAAGGGGGAACAAATGCTGAGTGGGCAATTCCGACGAGTCCGATGAAGAAAGAACTCTGAATTCAAAGAAACGCAGAGTTATGGTAGTAAGTGATACAGAGATGCAGTGGTGTAGAGCAATTGTCACTCAGGAGCTTCTCATAGTCCTGCACGGTCTGCAGCGTTGTCGTCCATCGAGCTGATCTCCGAGTAAGCATTACCCTGTGGGGACAACTGACCGCCGCCGCCGCCGCCGTCCTCCTCTTCGTCTTCTCCATCCTGCAGATCTATCATGACTATTCCTTCCCTTGGGGACTCATCGTCGATCGATGCAAGAACCTCCTGTTTTGTGCCAGAGGGCTTATCCTCCAAAAACACGGTCTCCTCTCTGTCTCTGGACTCCTTCACAACCGGAATCTGTCGTCGCTGTTGAACCCACGACGTCGCATCCGACTCGTCCGAGTCAGAATCGTCCAAGTCAATAACTTCATGTACACCAGGCACATAGTCTCCAACGAGCCCCATAGCAGCTGGACTGAGGTCTCCTTGAGGACGGGGGCCGAAACAAGAAGCATCATCGTCACGGATATCGAGCACTAAGGCCAAGTCTGGAGGGGAGGATACCTCCTCTTTAGTTGTTGCTGACCACCTTGAAAGTTCCCTCTGTTCACTACTCGGCAGCTGACCAGCAGGAGGATCATTCGACGAAAGCTGTTCGACTGCAGTCCTCTGAACAGAGGGCTCTACTTCTCCAATAGTCCCATTCAGCCGGTCAATCGTCGAAACTTCTTCTGGAAGATCTCCATTAGCCGAGCTAGACGAGTGCTCATCCTCTACTAGCAGCGGCCGGTGGTTCTCGCATACCACATCAGCGCTCACTGACTGCGTTTCCACTCGCGCTGTTTCCTCACCTACACTGTTTCTCCCCAGCTCCACCGTTGCCACAATGCTGCTAGAAGGTTGTGACGCTCCAGCAGTCTCAGCAACATCAGGAGTAACCTTGGAGAGTCCCTCATTTGCAGCACATGGACGTGTTTGCTCTTCCTGGTCCAGTGTAGGATAAAGTTTAGATCTCGGCCGTGTAACATTGGAGGGACTTGAGGACTCAACGGGAATATGCGATTGGGTATAGTCCGGAGGAGGTATGACTGGTCGATTTGATTGCTTAGCCACATGTACAACGCGAGGTTGAGTAGGACCCGGCGGAGCACCACCGAAGAGGTCATCGTAAGCAGCTGGGGGATCTCGAGTGATGTGCAACAAGGCGTTAGACACATGAGAGGGAGGACGATTCATCGGCACAGGCACCGGGTTTGAGACCTCCAAGTGCGCCCTATTTATGTCGAGACTAGGATACTCCCCGAATGCGTCTGGTGGCAGCTCATGGGGAACTAAATCACGGCTGTTCTTCGAATGGAATTGGATTTTCGGAGACGCTTCTACGTGATGATGATGCTGCTGCTGGCTTGGTACCTTTGTTCTCAAAGGCATTACAAATCCTTCAGCTGCGTTGTTAGGTGATCTCATATTCGCCGACTCAGCGGTCCCCTGCTCTCGATCGTCCGCATCCAACAGAGCATGCCCGATGGATGAGAGTAGCAATAGCCTGCTTGCCTCGCGTTCCTCTGCATTACTCTCCTCAGAATCGAGGGCGATCGCACGCCGGACTCGTTTCTGCGACATAAGGTACCTATTAAAACATTAGGATGCGAAAGAATACACAGGACGAGAGTCTGAGCTGCGCAATCACCTCAAGACTTCCACATCGAACGACTGTCTTGACTGGGGACTCCGTTTCGAAGAGCGTGCTACTTTTGCTACATCTGCCATGTGAGGAACTGCATCAAAAATGCCCCTACCAATAGAGTCTTCCGAGATTAAGTGCTACAGGTTGCTAACAGAATGCCGAGCGAGCAGCCCCGCCTCATAACACAAGATAACACTATAAGAAGTCATGAGAAGCCGATCGAGGCTGCGTGCTCCTCCAGAATGAGCAATAATCACTCGGGAAACGACGTGGCGATACCGATGGGATGATGAAATGACAGCTTATAGACGACAATACTATCATGTGTCTGCCGCAGCGACCAAACATGGTCTGATAGCATTGAAGAAAGCTTAGTGAGGGTTGATCATCGACACATAAGCCGCCACGCAGAAAGGTCACGCGAGTACCAATCAACGAGAGGTGTGAATCTAGGTAACAGAAGTCCCGAGAGTTTTGGGTCAAGAGAGATCTCCAGTGAGACCTCTCCGGGGAAGACCCGAGATACTTACACAGCGTGATAATACTACAGTTAACTGGATCACCCGATGGTAAGTAGGAAGAAAAAGCATGAGACGCAATCACTATGTGACCAGCGGCACATGCCTTACTCAATAGAGTCAGCAAAAGCTGGTATAAGGCTATCAGTGGGAGCTAGCTCTGGACGGCCTCGAGAGCGAAGCGGGTCCGTAGCTCGTGATCAGCAATTCTGCCCAGATTGAGGTTGGCAGGAGATTCCTGACTTCAGGAGGTTCATTCAGAGAGTAACGACGAACCGGCGCACTGCTTCCATTCACCACAGTTGCTGCGTCACCCTCGGCTAAAATCGGTGTAGCCGAGGCGATGTCGCTGCGTCCGTTGAGGTGGTCGATCATATCTTCCAAACTGTGCGCCCATTTACAGCGTCGTGCACCGAAACGACAGTGCGTCCCTTCAACGATACAACGACACAATTCGGTCTTGTACGCACCCTTAGAGCCATTAAAATATTTTCTGCGTCGACGACTTCGCCTTGACGATTGTGGCTCGAGATCGGCATTCTGCTGCTGGGGGGAATTAGTCGACTGAAACCTCTCGCGGCGGTGAGGCTGCGCCGTCTCTGGAGCATTACTGTGAGCACAGGCTGGTATAGCATGGTCAGATATGAGAAGCGGCAGCGGCACCTGTTCATCCATTATAAGGTTGCCCACGTTGCCAGGCTCGGAAACCATAGTGAAAGTTCTACGAAATAGAACTGCGCAGAGCATTCGATTAGCCTGATCGGACTGAACAAGGGCTTCAAAAACTTTTTGACAAAAAGGTCCCTTCCCTGCCACGCGAACGAAGCAGAAGTTATCGAGATTGACACGTTGCCTCCCGAATAGTGCCGGCAGTCCTGAATACAGCTATAATCCCGTCAACAGTAGCTGATCTACTCGTTTCATCCACACTCCTGAGCTCTTGAGTTCTTGCGCTCTTGCAACTCCATATGTGATTGTCAAAGCCGCCTTACTCCTCGCCCAGAGTTCCAACATGAGCAGTGATGGCGTGAACAAGATAGAATTCTGCCCTTCCTCGGATGACAACGATGATCCATTGGCCGATACTCCGCCAGAAGAGGACGAAGGGGCCAACGATCCCCTCCGTGCTGAGTGGATGCGAGCAGTTGACGCTGCTAAGCATGGGATGAGGACGGAACGGATGGGTAAGCAGACCCTCGATGATTGAGTGGTGACGAGGACTCAGTCGAGGGTGGGTAATGACGATTGCCATCCTCTTATCATGCAATCATCAGTGATTACCAGTGCCCCTTAAATATGTTCCTTTTCGTCGGCTGAGCTTCTAACTTCCCCAACTGTAGACGTTTACAGACGAATTAGGGTAGAATTGTACAGAAGCCAACGAGAATTTTCCTCAAACTTTTCTCAGAATCCTCCTCCTGTCACCAACGCATGTAGTTGACTATGTGCATATTTTCCCACACTGGTGCTCACCGACCAGCATCGCTCGTGTATTGGTCGTGTTATACCTTTCAAAGAATATTTCGCTCTTAGTCGTATCAATTCCGTCGACCGAGGCGGCTACACTACACTGAGATGTGCCTTAGTACAATCGGCTTTGCAGGAACACGCTCGAATTAATTCCAAATTCGTCGAATCCGTTCGTGGGGCCGATATGCCATCTTGGAACAAGGGCGAGCTGCCACTGAGTACACCCCAGAGTCAATTCAAACGCGGTCATACGTCGCCATGGAGTTCAAAGATATTCCTGCGGAACTGATCATCTTAACCTGTGGCATAGCTGCCCCACCCGATGCAGTTGGTCTCCAAGGTGTAGATCGACAATTCCCACTTGAAATGTTCAAGCCAGTTTCCGAGGCTCGAATGGTCAAATTCGAACATCAGAAATTTTGGGAATATCTTGGTGAGGAGTGATCTGATTGTATTGTCAATCAACTGCTGCTTTTATCAGCAATCTATGCCCAACGTTGGAGCATTGTTCATGCGATCTGGCACGGGCTTTTCGGATAGTCTACGTTTCAGGTCTGGGGTGTACTGTGGAGATGATCCGAGAGATGCGCAAAGATGCCAACATGCGGGCTAAACTTAGGGCTAAGCTTACAGGTAGTTGTGGGGGATAGCTAGGTCGCATTCCGATTACGCTGCGCTTTGGTCAAGTGACTCCGTGACTCGCTAGTATATATTTTGCCTTGTCGAGTGGGAGACTAGCATTGGGACATACTCCCGGTGAAAATATCTCATGCCTCATATGTGTTGTGACGATTAGTAACTCGTTAATCACAAAGTTTTCTAACACTACATACAGGTAAACGACGCAACGACGAGGACGATGACGACGATTTTGTGGAAGCATCTAGAATGGAGAGTGGTGAGGATGACGACGAAGGTCGGGCAGCCATTGGCAGAAGCCAACCAAAGGTAATGATAGATATTCGACTGTCCCCATAGAAACCTTCTGCAAGGTGTCTGCCGAGCCGGCTGCCCCTAGCGCTGGTTCGTCCAATGACTTGACAACTCTCACGAAAAGTCAAAGGAAGCGCCTGAAAAAGAAGCAGAAGCTGCAGCGTAATAGCGAAATACTGAATCGATTGAAGAATGGTTGAAACTAGTTTCTTGGAAGTTTTCTTGAGTTGGATCTTGGTCATTTAGCATGGACAGGGATGTGATTGTATGGCTAACCAATCGCCACCTTACTGCGTCTCCAGTAACGGTAGATATTACATCGTTGATTTACCAGACGCGGTCACTGAGACGGACCTCTCGGGCGCCATGACGGCTCTCCTAGTGGTTCTACGTACCAGCATAACCGATGCCGGCGCTATCTACATCGGCTCTCTGGGATGCCTTCTGACTGAGGTGGCTCTGGACTACTATAATATGTCTGGGCTCTCAGCGCGCGGTTGGCGTAGCATGATACGCCGAAGCCGCGTGCCGGAACTGAGCTCTCGCCGGATCTCGTTGTTAGAGGGACCTGGGGTGGCCCACCGTGCATTGCTGGTGATAGCCGGAGACCATGGTGAGCCATTGCGGGAGCTGTTGGACTTCTCTGGAACGGTTCACCAGTTGCCGAGGTCGGAATGTGAAATGCTGTATGGTCGAGCTGGATATCTCAGCTCTCTGCTATGGATAGTGAAGTTTGGCCAACTGTCTGCGGAGAGGCTAGTTGATGTCGAGAGAGTGTGCCGCAATATAGTACGGGACATAGCAGACGAGTCCCATTGGCGGGAGGATCACTTCCATTGGGAGTGGTATGGCAAGGCCTACCTGGGTGCTGCCCACGGCACTGCAGGTGTGATAAGGACGCGTTCATGACCATGTGCTCATTTTTAGGTATAATATATACTCTATGCGACTACATAATCTCCTTTGATCCGGAGGAGGGTGCGAGGCTGCTTTCAAGGCTTATCTCTACTGTAGACTGGGTCTTGACCCGTTGCAGGTGCAACCATGGGAACATAGCGTCTAGTGTCGACAGCCGATCGGGAGGTAGTAGTACTAAGAGGTAGGATTTTCTATGGAATATTGTGCCCACCTTTTGTGGTAGCCGCGCGTTTACTCTCCATCTCAGTCAAGTAACTAGACTGCGCATTGCCAGCTTGGTTCTTCCTTACGAAATATCATTTGGGACATCTAATAGAAATTCAAGTATGGCGATGAGCCCGATAATCGCGTTAAGGCGAGTGAATATCTCTCCCATTGCAGATGCCGGGGTCCCTCGTGTTTTGAAGGTGTGCGTTTTTATAAGGTAACCTAGTTCATTGGTGTCACGGTGCTACTGGATGGATTCCAGCCCTCATCCGGTTGAGCAATACCATTGCATTACTAAAGCCTAGAGGGTATGAGACTCTCCTTCCTCGAATTAGTGGAGAGCTCGACGGTCTAGGGGAGGTATACATTCTCTCTATTGGCAGCCGCTAACGCTATGCCTAGGTTGTGTATAGACGAGGGTTATTAGCAGAGAAGGGGGCCGGGCTCTGCCATGGTGTTGGAGGCAGTACTATGGCCTTAGTAGCTTTGTATTGCCACACAAGTAATCGGCAACGTAGTAAGCCATCTGTGATCACTGTATACCGCATCCACCGAGGACAGCCAGCTCGTCCTGGGAGCCTGATAAGTCAGGATGAGCTCTGTTGATTAGGAGTGCACTTTGGCTCTATGGGTTGTCTTTCCTCATGGGTTGTTGATTCAGATGAGGAGAAGTGGCTTCACAGAGCCAAGCAGTTTGCCCTATTCGCTGGACAGTATGGCCGGTGGTTGAGCGAGTCCTTTGCTGATCGCCCTTATTCCCTCTATGAGGGTCTAGGAGGGGCCGTGGCCGCCATCGAGGCCACACTGGCTGCTATGCGTGGGCAGAAAAATGTGACACAATTGTTCCCTGGTTTTTAGCACTATTGTCACGTTAATGTTATGCTGCTGTTGTTAGCACTTTTCAACTATCGCCGTTCGGTCCTGAGTTCTGGACGGGTCCTTCCTCATTTTCTCTTGTCATAATCGTGATAAGAAGAGTTTATCATTCCTGTTATCATCATAGTCGTGCGACTTCATCCCTAACAACTCTTCGTCCACAGTGAGGGCTGCAAGCCAGAAAATGTTTCCACTATTGATTTCTGGTGCTGCTCTGCACCGCTGTCTAATCGAACTAAGGCGGGTGCTACCATCCTCCTGCCGGTAGTGATTGCGGTTAGTGATAATCTCAAGTGCAGTGCTGCCAAAAATGTTCACTTTCCTCAGCTGAGCTCCAAATTTTCCTCACTAATCATAGAATTTTATATACAAATTAGGAGAATGTATACGATTAGTGTACACACACTAACAAGGATTTTCCAAATTTTCCTCAGAGTTTTCATATTGCCACCAACACATGTGGTTGACCATGCGCAAATTTCACCACACTGCTCAAGTGAGGCGTCTGACGACGACGGAGGTGCCGGCATTATCGCAGGGATACTGCTGCAAGCCCTCAGGGGGGTACACCGCAACATGGTTCCGTTCAGGGCACCATCAGTCGAGCTTCCAACGTTGACAGTCTTCCGGAAGGACTCCTTCCTATGCCCCACTCTATTCAATTACCGGTATCCACTCCACCGCGGCGGGGTCTGGCGACTGTCCTTGCTTGGCACTTATTGGTAATTGAATCTCGTGATAGGCTGTTGACGAAAAGCTTGAAGTTGGGCCTCAGTCAGGACAGAGGCCAACACAGATGTCCAGGGAGAGTAGTTGATGCCTGCTCCCACTGTTCGTTGGAAACTCCCCCATATCCCGAGGCAGCTTCGAATACATCAGACACTGCAACGCCACACGAGATCGAGATCTGCGTGAATGGTGGCACGTTTGGCGACCAAGCCTGCCTCCGACAAAGGGCTGCCGTTCATGCGTTATATGATTTACTTTCGTACCGCTACTTGCGTAACAACAGAATTAGTGTACATGTTATGAGTCTATTGTTGGGTCATAGTCGGATTGCGAGAGGGACGTGGGTTCATTGAAAGTGGTGGGTTCATATGGGCCGCGACCATCCTTCTAGAGACCACCGTCGAAGTCGTTCGAGGTCGCGGGATCGACATGCGAGGGAGGTTGACCGGTCCGAGCGCAGATCGATGCGACGCCGTTCGCGGTCTCGATCGGGCGATAGGAGTTCCACTCGGAAACATGAGAAGAAAGAGAAGAAGCGAGAAAAGAAGCATCATAAGCACAGCAAGAAGACTAAGGAAGCCGACGAGTCGCTCGAGATGGAGGCTCTTAGGATGTTGGCCAAACAGAATGCTGATGACATGCTTTTGCCTATGGATTTTGGAAGTGTCGTGAGTGACTACAGGGTAGCAGTAGAGTACCGTAATTGTGTCATCTCAGGGCTACGGTGGTGAGCGGGATCCGCGAGATAAGGCCTTCTCGACGGCATTTGGGATGTCGGGCATGAACACGTGAGTTTAGGACGTGATGAACGATCATGATGGTATATTGTGTAATGGTATTAGCTCTACGACGGGCTTCGTGGCGGAGCGAGAGAAACCAGACACCAAGGTTCGTCCCCCAAGGCGTGGGGACAAGCCAGGTATTTCATCACTGATCGTCCACTATCGTTCCAATTGCCGATGCTCTCAGGACCGCAAGATTGGGTGTGCCCAAAGTGCCAGACAATCAATTTCAAGCAAGCGACTGATTGTTTCAAGTGTGGACGGCTGCGAGGCAGCGCCAACGCTGGCTTCTTTCAGACGCCCAATGCTTGAGCTGTATATATGGCTGTTGAGTTTAGTTAGTTGATGGCGAGACGTTGAATGGTACTTGGTATGAATCGGATCGTACATCACCTCTACGGCGTGGAAGGATGGACTGAGTCTATAAGCGAGGGCTTATGTTTTGCGGGGCGGTGCTCGTCTGGCACTCGGTCACCTCTTGACACGACTCAACGGGAATTTTCAGCGCGATGCTATCTTTCATTTTCGGAATCTTTTGTGACCACCAGGTAGAATGAAGTGTCGAGAATTTGAGATATGTTGCTTTGAAAGAATTTTCGCAATCAACTGATTCGTCATTCCTCATCGTACTGTATACTCGTAACTGTCTATCGTAATCAGTCTCAGTGTGATAGCATAACCTATCTCGAGTTAACAGCTCGACACAGCGATTCCGCGACTTGCTAGAGCTGGAATTTGTACTCAAAAATCAGTCCAACCACCAGCTCAATGAGAGTATAATGGGTTAACCCTCGAAATTAACGAAAACAACAGACTAATACTACGAGAAATCATCTCTTGTAAATGGGGACGAGGTACATACACTCTGTCCACGGAAAAGTAGCAAGGTGGGCGACTTACGAGTGATCATTCATTCAAGCGATACAACCACGAGTTACATGGAGATTCGGCGAGAACGGGAAACAACCCTCATAATCGACCACTGCTGAGTCCAAGCGGTGAAGGGATTATGTCGTGCAGTTTGCTACCCGACTATCAAGGTTACAAGACAATTATCAGTACAGTCCTCAGGGGGTCCTTACGTCCCTAAGGGGTTAACAACACGTAGTTGCAACTAAAGCAATAGTAGTAGCATCAATTTCAGCAAAACAGTCAGGCGGCACATATACTACCGATACCACTACCCATCTCACTATTGAGCATGAGCCATGATATATGGATACCAATTTCAAAAAGACATTAGTAGTCATTCAATGGTATTAGTGGTAATAGCACGTTGTATTCCAACCTTATACAACGGCAAATGCGCCGGCAATACCCGAGCGGGCAGTAGGAGGCAAGGGGGACTTCTCACCAGGGAAGACCTTAGACATACGTGCCTTGAGGCTACCACCCGAACTGGCAGTGCGCATAATCGAACGCTTGATAAACTCATCACGACGGGACAGATAGGTCTCCTCCTCCTCTTGGGCCTTCTTGGGTTGCCAGAGAATGATGAGAGAGACGCCGCAAATGACAACACACATACCAACCAGTTTTGAAGTCGTGGGGATGAGGCCCAAAAGAAAGTAGTTGAGGGCAAGGACGATAATAGAGTTGGAGGCAACGATGACGTTGACGGGACCAGTGGAGGGGTACATAAGAGCATAGTTCAGAGCTAGCACACCAACGGCCTGAGAGATACCAGCAACCTGAGGCCAGATGTACATTTGAGGCCACAGCGACCAGTCCTCAGGGAAAAAGGAGTGGGTGAACACAGTATAAAGCATGGCAATGAGACCCATGAAGAACATGACACCCATACGACCGATGAAGCCAGACCATGCGGCCATACCATCTCTGCAACTCTGACGAATACATAACAGACTGGCGGCGAAAGTCAGCATACCAAGGATGGCATAGACGAAGCCCATGAGCTTGCCGGAGCTACCACCATCAAATGCAGCCATGACCACCAAACCGCTGAGGACGATGCAAATGGCAAAGACTTGCATAGCCGACAACCTCTCATTGTAAATGAAGTGACAGAAGACACCAACGACCTGACCAAAGCAACGAACTAAATTAGTTCAACTAATATGCAACATCTCCCCCCCAAGCACCAACGGTGGCGAGGGGTACCAAGAATTTGACTTACAATGATATCCGAGGAGATGACGGCTGTCAAGGGACCTGTGGACTTTGGGTCTGTGGCAAAGGCCCACTTCATCATCAACTGGGACCAGCCAACGCACATACCTGAGAGAAAGAGAATAGGAGGTTATTTCCCGCTGTGATAGATACGACGTTACCTCCGATGATAGTAAGTACCTTGGCACTCAAGGTCAAGCGGCTGGGAGGCAACTTTTGAGGGAGCAGCTGATCGTCCAACTGCTTGTAAGTCTCGGCAGCCTTCATTTGCTCGTCAGTGAAGAACATAGCGCCAAGATTCCACCTGAAGGCAGCTCATGAGATCAAGAGAGAATGGCTGTGAGATGCCCACCAGAAGTAGATCCCCACAAAGACTCCGATGAGACCAGAAGTAAGCCAAATCCAACCAATGACGGCCCAGGGGTCAACACCCGGGACGTTGGTATAGGATATGAGGAAGTTGACGATACCAAAGGTAATCTGGGCCAAGAACGACCAGGCGACACACTTAGGAGATACTGTGACCATTCTGGACTCAATAGGAGTAGGAGGGGAGAACCAAGCAAACACTAAAAGGAAGAACATGTCCAAACGTATCATCTACATTTACCTCGCCGAAGAGGCGCCCATTAGAAGTGTTATCATCCTCAGCTGATAATGGCTGCACAGCTACCTAGAACTCCAGTGCTTCGCTCAAACACACATGTTCATCGGTGTGTACAACAAATTTACCATTGTTGGCAGCAGCCACGATTGAATATAGCGCTCGCCCCAGAGGGATTCAACTAAGCTTGATGTCTCCCTGAATCGATCAATAGCCCACTACGAGCGCATGATACAAACCACGTGAGCGTTGCAGATCTGCGAGAGACGAATACAAGAAGCCCTGCAGTCCGTACGTATAAAGCGTGATCGATATTCACATAGGTACATAGCGTTCAACGGACATTAGCATAAGTTATCACACTCTCGTCACCAGCAACAACAACTATGAGTATACTAGTAGGCTACTAGTAGCTTTCAGTGATAGTTACTGTCATTTTATGAAGAGCTGCTTCCAAGCTTGAATATCTGGGTCAGTCGCGATTTGTTACACGCGTGACAAGTGTGGCGTTCATCAAACACAAGTAGGAAGTGATGAATACAATAAATTATGAAATATGTTAACACTACGTGACTAACAGAACCGTCTACATAACTATCAATGACAATCAATTCCAGCACGGAATATATGGTCACTTCTACGTCCTCCATAGTGCTGATAGTTGGCTTCAGTAGTAATGGTTTCATTGTCCAACAGTAGAGGCAGCAACCCATCGTCCATTATCACGAATGGCCAAGACCAAGGCGTGAGTAATATGCTCTACGGAACTGCATATTGCTCCTTGGTGATGACAAATAGCCTTGAACTCTCCTCACGTATACCTCAGGCATCACTACTGCCGCAGTCGGGGCGTTGGGCATGGCAGTGGCGATAGCCTCTGTAGTAGGGGAGTCGTAGTAGTAAACCTAATAGATCACAAATGGAAGATATGAAGGTTACCGCCAACAACAACTCACCGGAGAGCATGCTAGTTGTTCAGCCAGCTTCTCTGGACAGGGGAGGAATAGCCCGGTCTGTGTGCTCCTGTCGATCCTCTTCAAGTAAAGAGATATGCCCAAGCCTATAGCAGCCCAAAGCGCTAGACATCCGAAGGGCCAAATGAAGTCTCCCGATTCCTGATGGAGGAACTCGAGTATCGATGGGGCTATCGCTTGACCGCAGTTCTGTAGGGCGAACGTGAGCCCGAAAGCCGCCCCTACTGAGCGTGGTGGCACAGTAAAAGGAATACACGCCCATATCACAGCACCATACAAACAAATAGATATTCCCATG
Source organism: Perkinsus marinus ATCC 50983 (assembly GCF_000006405.1). NCBI lineage: Eukaryota > Perkinsozoa > Perkinsida > Perkinsidae > Perkinsus > Perkinsus marinus. The sequence goes on from NW_003211646.1 coordinate 100,300, forward strand.
AGGACGAAGAAGAATGCAACTGAAGTGCAGTGGGGACACCGCGGAAAAACCATGAGGGAAACGTTCGTTATTAGTAACAGGGCCGAGGCCCAGACCATGAGCTTAGGCCTCTGACCCCGTCTATCTATATAGATACTCATAAAGGGCGAAAGGACCGCCCCAAGCATTGTAGGGATCGAGTTGATAGCGTTGGTAGTCTTCAAATCGAAACCGAAATGGGCATCAGACTGAAGATATGCCGGAGCCACCACCTGAGGAGAAATGAACACAATGATCATTGGACTGATCATAGGAGCAACAAGGGTAGTGTATTCCACCCACCTGATAAAATGGGAAGATGGACATGTAGGTGAAAACACAGCTCAGTGCCAAGCACCAGAACATTTTACCAAAACTTTTCACATCACTCAATTGGACCCCGCGATCCCCCGACTTCGTGTCCTGACTCAATAGGATCAAATCAAAGGCATTGAAGAAGACGGTACCTCTTCCGCCCCGGCGATATGGTTTGCCTTATCGTGAGAATTCGCTTGACGATCAAAAACGCAGGTGAGCACAGCACTTGTAACACCTACACACAGGCTACTATACGGAGAGAATAATGAGATCGATGTTACTAACACCCGCCATGCAGACCCCTGCCATGGCTCCAATGACGACACCCCAGTTCCGGACGAACATTGGTTGCGTGTTAAGCACCAGGACACTGCCCAGTCTAGAGAGTGTCAGCGAGCACCCAAGGGCGAATGCTAGCTCCTTGCCGCGGAACCAGTGGGTCATAATTGTACCTTAGACTAATAGCAGCCTTCTCGATGTACAATACTAGATTACTGTTAGCAACGTTGAGGCTTTCCCCTCCCATGCCGAATATTGCCCTTCCAACAACAAGGACAGTGAAAGAGCGCATGTGTAGGCCCAGAGCGTACACGACTGTGCCGGAAAAATTGATGAGAACGAAAAAAATCATAGAACGCTGAACCTAACGGGAACCCATGTGGACTCGGAAACGGTTCGGTGCTCGTACTCCAACAAGGTCTATGAGGAGCCCACCGAACAGTGGTAGGATCACATTAGGGTAAGCATAGACGCCCGAGATGACCCCATAGCCTGTGTCCGAGATCCCAAGCCTCTCTACTAGTACCTGCGCCCAAGTGAGAGCTGTGGTGAACGAAGAAGTGCTGAGCCGCATTACGTTGCGTGTAGCACTGCACATATCGTAGTTGTAGGTGAGTCCCATGAGCACTAGTGACTGCAAAATGAGGACGATGAACCGGACGGGGCCATTCCGATAACTCTGATCTTTCGCGAGGAGGGATTCTTCGAAATCGCCTGAAACAACCGTTCAGTTGATATACCTATCCACACCTTTGACTATATCGTCGTGGGTAGACTTGCAGGGTGATGCAAGATTCCATGGGATTCTTATTACCGTTCTCAAACCTCTCCTGGGAATCTCTATGCAGCCGTGCCTGCGATAAAAGGTTGTGAGCTCAAAGACCGAAGTTCTTGCTCACTACCGCTTCGTGCTGACCCTGACTGGGACCTTCAGATTCTTGTAGGAAATATTCTGCCTCCATGGCCGTCCCACCTGGAAAGATTACCTCCCAATCAGCGACCCCAGCCCTGCTATCTGGTAGTACTTTGCGTGTGAGGTCTTCCAGGTCCATCAAGATCCCGAATGGTATCAGACATTGCAGGTGAGAGTCTGACCACCACAAAACTATAGAGAATAATGTTGAGCTTAGGCTATCCAAAAAGACCGCGAAGAGGCAGCTTTCCCTGTACCTCACCGCCCCTGTGGCATGAACGAGCATCGTAGGCTCTGTGACCTCCTCCGTTAAACTCAACCAAACATTTGCCATACATGAACTACCGGTGAGACATGGACCATGTCTCGGGTAGAGTTCGGGGAGCAAACCCCAAGCTTGACGGTCATATTTCACATGGTTCGTCCTCAACACGTGCTTTCCTAGACGCTACAGTCACCGTGTTATCAAGCTAACGAAGATGTGGAGGTACAGTTTCTTCACTGAGTGGAGCTTCAGTTTCCTCTTTCTCAAGTCGGTTGGCTTGTGGTATCTGATGACGTCGTTTACATACCCGAAGAAGAATCAAGAACGCAGGTCAGAATACTGGCCGTGCCATTCGGCATAGTCTCGCAAGCCGCAGCACAAACCATGACAATAGTATAGCAAGATGAAATGCTTTTTCACATCTCCAGCACGGTCTCTTCGTCCGGCTTGAGTTCTTGGAGCTCCATGAAAGACCAGCACCTGTTCACGGGTACAGCCTCGACATTGTTTTCCAGCGATAAATTTCATGGCCATGGTTTCGCAAGTCTTAACAGGTACAAAATGTGGTTCACCTCGTTGACACTTTCTTCTTCTTAGGCTTGTAGTGTTTGAACTCGAAAAATATTGCACTATCTGAAATATCAGACTGAAAAATGATAAAAAACGACAGCGGCAGGATTCGAACCTGCGCGGGCAGAACCCAGTGGATTTCTAGTCCACCTCCTTAACCACTCGGACACGCTGTCACACAAAAATTACGATTTCTAGCGAGATCCATAAGTGTGATGTAATCCTCAATATACCTCTAAGTATAACACTGAGTTAGCGACTCACTGGTTCTCTGCATTTGCTCAAGGCTAACGGCTAGATAAACTCTTTCCTCAAAAAGCACATGGTTGACGCGTCTTTCTCTGCTTATATGAGTGTCCACCGAGCAAACCACAGTTTGGTCGGGATCTGACGAATCAACGACGATGACTTACCTCACACGGACGGTGATCAGCATCAATGGCTCTTACCTACTACAGATACTGTGGTTATAGGGTCTACATAGCTCTGAGCATCCTTCAGCCCCCATCCCTCTATCCGAATGGCAACCACTGTACCTCAAGAGTGAGCATATGAATGGAACTCGACAAGCCGGAAATGGGCAGCAACCCACCCACAACTTCGGTCAAAGCAGCATGGCTTTGATGGAAATCAGATACGTCTCGCTGGGCATAGTCGACAGTATCTCCAGCAGTGTCATCCTTAATTATCGGGGATGCCTCGCGGAACCTTCGACGAAACACATGGCACTAATTTACGTCCATCAACTGATAAAACGAGATCGACCATTCGACGGACTAGTTCTCAACCTCTACACTCCTTACTTGGTCGCAGAGACCGGAAACTTATCTGCTGCCGCGTAAGGGCTCGCAGCAGCAGGGAGGAAGAGATAAAGGATCACTAGGGAATAGGAAGGCGTGTTTTGAATAACCAGCAGTTCGAACCGACCAGGTTCTAGGGACTTCAAATCGGCTATCGTTATGCCAAGATGACCACTTCTTACGCCCGATTTCGACAGAATCTCGAGCCGAGCACTGAAATGAGCTGGTTGATAATGATACCGACAACACAGTTGTAGTTCCCTTCCCCGATGCGAGTCTGCTACTATCACACCTCAGACACAATATGATCTTCCTGGTGATCTCCTGATCTGTTGAACTCACAGCCAAATGGCCCCGAGTCGCCGCCATGTCGATAGCGAGCTTTCTATACCTCAAATGAGCCAGTATTCTATAACAGGGTCCGTGCTAGTACCCTTCTTGAGCTTCCAGTATTTGACCCCAGTCATCAGCTTCACATGCCTTGGTAAGCTGGGAAGCCCATCTCCGCCTACAACCAGCGCGATCCATCTCAGCGCAGGTAGACCTGTCGGCCGACATCACCTGATATCGCTGGCTCTCCGCGGCGAGGCCATTTGGATATGATGCAATCACGCTCGAAGACTGAGCAATACCGCCCTTCATGGTATTCTAACAACGCAAGACCCTCGAAACGTAGAAGCTACCACGCAATATATGGAGAGCCGATGGTCTATCGACTATGACGAGGCCGGGAGGACTATCTGGAGTGTTCCACTGTTGGTGGCGTATCTCACAAGAGGGGATGTTACGTCCTCGAATCAGGCCAAAAGTGTGATTGCGGAATGGGTCAGCCAATCGAAACAGTCTGGGCGCGCGCCTTGAGGTCCACTGTGGCATTGCCATGCTACACTAGAGTGCGGTCTGAGAGCAATCCCAGCCTGTCAAAAGATGGAGCTCCTTCGCGAGGTTCCAAACAAAGCTATAAAAGCGAATAGCATGAACTGTTGTGATGATTATACGCTTATCCGAAGTGAGGATCAATGAGAGCCAGAGAACGTCCTTATAGTTAGCCAATATGAGTTCGTCGCCGGGGAGACAGAAGGGCACAAGACAACATACCGAGGACCAGTTGGAGTATTAATGATCGCGTAATGAGGCTGTGTTTGAGCAGTAGATGGTGTTGATCGATCACGATACGACTGAAGGGAACAGGACCTCATCTATGAGAATCAGTGAAACACCATCATAGCTCCGCTAGCTCAGTAGGCAGAGCGTGTGGCTGTTAACCACAAGGTCGGTGGTTCGAACCCATCGTGGAGCGCTTTCATCACAACCCCTCGAGTGTTGCCTCACATTCCTTTCTTATAGCACACCGCCATCGCTCATATGTCCACCGGGCAGCCCAGCAAATAGCAATGTACGAGTGGAAGAAGGATAGGTCACCCCGTACTCGAGTCACTCGCAGTCGCCCTCCCCGACACGGGTTGTGATCAGTACATCGCGAGTTGGTCCTAGGCATTCGAAGACCTACACGCAAGTACGGTATGCTCATTCACAGAGGACAGTGTTGAGGGATACCTCGCTTGCACATGCGTGCCCATTTGCACAGGCGTGCTAGGTCCGTGTGTAGGCGTGCTACGCGGAGTCTCGGTATAACTCGTTAAATCCTTTTCCAATATGTCCGATCATGAGTCGAGCATGCAGTCAGAGGAGGCACACGGGAGCGAGTCCCAAACAGTATATCATCGTATATATCCCCTTTGAGAAGGAACCATCCCTACTTGGGCGAACCTTGAATTATATCCGACGAATTCTCGATAATATATGATATATCGTAAATCCTCCCATACGGTAGACTCCTGTGCATAGTGTGTGGCAGCGGGATCTCCATCCTCAACAGCCTAAGTTGGTTCTTCCTCATGGTGTGAGCCTATCTTCTGGAACCTGTTGAGCCCTCGAGAATATCCCCACCTCCGTTCTCCGCGTGAATACTGCTACTTTTATCGCGAGAAAGCCGATGGACCACCTGCAGAAGATCTTGATGAAATGAAAAAGTCCATACCGGGCGCCGTAATATACCCTAGAGGATCTCGGGAAGATTCCCTCTGAGTCGCACTAGCGTGGTTCCCCATACCTAGACGAAAAAGTAACTATCCCGTAAGTCTAAGCTGTGAACGAACCTGGTATCACATACCTATCGCTGCATGATATTGTTGAGCATACAGAGCAGTTGAGAAATAACTGAATAGTCGCATCTACTTGTCGACGCCTGTTCAGCCAGTGGCTAATGCTATATAACGGAGATCGGTGCGGTGGATGGTGCGGCTGAATAATAACATTCTCCTCCTGATGACAGAACCCTTAGTATGAACTACGCACTGTGATTGTCAGAGCTCACCTACGCGACTGCTGCTGCATACGAGAGATCTTCGGTGAGACGTTCTCTTGAAGCAATCCTAAACCTTTAACCTTTTCCGCGCTGCTTCCTTATCGTAAAACCTACATCAACACTAATACCACCACATGTTCCAGAGAAAATCTGAAACATCTCATTGGTCTTCATTCGCCTTAACAATTTATTTTCAGGTCGGATAGGTCTGAGCTCCGCATTGACCACGAATCCCATACCAATACCAACCTATGGATGAACTTATTTCCAGCAGTCAACAGCTTCCCTTGCATAGCAGGAAAACCACTGGTACCGGAAGCTCCAGCGCCATGAGGAGCTCCGATAGCCGCGATATCATCTCTAAGAGCACCGCTGACCATGTTCGAGAAAGCGAAGGACTTCCCCTCTACGTGATTGCTAGACCCGTGGTGAGCCCATGGTGGATTCACGGTGAACTAGGCCGTCGCCTGGTTCGCCGTCCACGGTTTTCTTCCGATCATATATTCGCCGTCCTCAGCAAACACTCCAATGATGCTGTAAGTGTCATTCTAGTCCCCCTCCCTTACACCACATTTCCCTCAAGTTGGCTATGCTAGTCTGGTTGTGAAGTTATCTTGTTGAATGGCGTCCTCAAATGGACTACTACCGTGCCGAATAGGATAATTCCATCGCCCTGTATTAGACAGTGGGGTAATAGCCTGACGTCCTTAACAAGTTTGGCAAGTTTCATAAGCAACGTGCAAAGCGAAAAGTGTGAACAATTTTCGATTTTCGAGCGGAGCGATGAACCCATCGACTCCATTTAACTGAGTTATTGCTCAAGTCTGTATCGTATTAGTTTGAGCTCTTTTCATGGGATGTACGTCGAGTTCGCTTCCAAACGACGTAGACGCCTATGAATCAATATACGCATCACCGACCGCTAAGCGACGTCGGCGAAGGAAGCTATTCGAGGTCCCTCAGGACAAGGCTCAACAACAAAGACCACGTCATCACATGGGGTCTGAGGAGACTAATCCCGGTGGGGACGCCACGTGTAGCACCAGTAGTTAGGGGATGATGATAAGATGTTCGCCCGATAGGTATTAGCCCCTTCGTCGAGCAATCTCATGTTGAAGTCGAGCACCCGCGGAGCTGGCCTTCCAGTAGGTCTCAAGCGCCGAGGTGAGTAACACTGATGTGAGCAGGTCCAGGGTGTAAGTCTCGGCTCTTTACGATTCATGAGCATTCTCCCCTTGCTGTTGTCGACAGAGCACACCATGGTAGCGATCCTCATCATAGACGGAGCGATTCCAGCACTCGTCGTGGGCAGCAACATCATCACAATGATAGTCAACAAGTATATAAGAGTCGTTCGAGATCGGAAGTCCGCAGTCGTGGAGTATATCGATGATAGGCGTCTACGATACACACTCGCTTAGGGCATCCATCCGCTAGTCTGTGCACTGGTGATAGTTCTCCTCATTTTGACAAGGCCTCGTTTTATCCCAACCTACCTTGGCACTTCTTCCTTCCCAGCGAGCTGAATGGTGGAACCTTATCCGTATCCTATTCGAGCTTTCCCCTTTGTTGGTTTATACTAAGATCATACTATGCCCGTTATTAACTGTCAGTAATGTATAGCCTGTGTGTAAATCCTATAATAGAAGTCTCTCATCATCTTCCATCCGTGTTGCGTAGTCGACTGGGACTTCCCTTTATAGCGAGTAATACACGGTACATAGCCACGTTTGTCTCCTCATAGGCGTCATGTGCTGATGGAGAGATCTTGGACGGCTTCCTTTCTCCTCGGTCTGTTGCACTGTCTGCTGACAGAGATGGCTCATTGTCTGCAGTTGCTCGAGTGCCTGCTACCAGCCACACCCCTACTCAATTGTCTTGTCCTGCGAGTTAATACACTCGGCCTATGGTTGGTCATGGTAAGGAGGCCTCGCTCTAAAGCCCTTGGCAAGCTACCGCTCTCTCATGGGGTTTCGTCCAATGATGATATCGCGGAGGAGTGGTATGAAGGTAGTAAGGGTCAGGTGGATCTCCCATCGTGTAGCATTCCAAGGCTTCTACTCCCAATCCAGGTGGAGTAGGATGACATACTTTCTAGGAGTGTATAATAAAGCTCTCCTCATTGGTCAACACTCCACAGCTGTTCGCTCTCAAGGGCCCCCTTCCACGCTCGCCCTCCCCCCTATTGTAGTTTCCTTCCGGTACTATCAAGTTGCTTCGCCTGTACATTGCACTCCTCGTGTGTGAATCACCTGTTATCAATGGCACCCCGAAAATGTATCGGCCATACAATCTTAGTGCTTGCAGAAGCCGGCAGAACATGTCCGAGGTGGGCCCCTCTTGGGATCGAGTCTGGGGGTTGGAGCGGTTCTTTTAGTACATTCCGTAACGACCGTCCAAACTCTATGGTTAATAGCTGACTAGCTTGTCGTAACGCTTCCATATACTTCACATTTTACTCGTAGTTCTATTTTCAGTATGTTTCCAGGTCGAGTTTACATTATTCTTCATCTGGATGTACTCCTCGAGTGCCTTCATAGATCTATGCCTTCTGAGTAGATATATGCCATCACTCTTGGGATGGTAGCTGGAGCTGCTGGGGCCGCCTATGGTACTACACGTAACGATGGAGTGGGGTATGTAGCTCGATGGGCCGGCTCATACACAGTCGCGATCGTCCATCAGGTGTCTATCCCGGATCAGTTAAATCAGTGCATCTGTGCTTTGGGGCACGGAGTTCGCTCACCGGTATGGGATCGGCCAAAAGGCCCAGAGCTTGGTCTCAGAAGTAGCAATAGTAGGAGGGAAAACCCTGGTGGTTCCCGTTGGGCTCTATTCAACCCAGAGGGCCCGAGAGGTCAATGACAACTACTGTGTGACGGTGAACCTATATGTGGGTGCCGTAGCGGTGGGTAGGCGGTTGGCAGAGCTCGACGGGTTTCTCCATGATCCTCAGCATGTTGTACACAAATCTGCTTCTCGATTGATCTAAGCATAAGACTGATCAGTTAAAGAGTTGGGTTGGTCGTTTTTTTCATTATTGTTTGATGACTAGTGGCAGAGTATTTCCTATTATGGTGCGGCCCTCGGAGGAGTCCTCAGTAGTAGAGGCTGCTGCGACGCTGGTGTGGGAGTTTGATAAGTTCTGGTTTCCCCCGGCCTCGGACGAACCTCAACCATTCTGGTTCGCCATGCACTCCCATTTACCCAAATTCGATGCGCCCAAGAAGGAAGGACAACGGTAGTACCATCATACCGGCCGGCGTCCACATTCTCGCCATGTTCTACCGGTGCAGTTACTTCCCAGGGATCCTTCCACTCGTCTTGTCGATTCTATTGAACCCGATAAGGGCCTGGTCCTTGCCCATATGGTTCCGCTTACGCCTGGCCATCATGTGCGACCAGACGATCCGTAACGTAACTTTACCTTCTGAGCAAGTGAGTGTTACTCCTGCTTGCCCTACTCTACAATGTTCCGCAGGCATTTGTGAAAACCCTAGCGGACCGAGTAACTCTCAGACTAGCACAGACCATCGTCATCGACCAGCCTGATAACGGAGCTATCATGGCTACTCATGGACTTTACAGAGCGCTCTTCCTCACCCTCATATTTCGCCATAACGGGTAGTAGTACAACCTCTGTGAAGTAGATAAGGAGGCAATGCTGTTTCAGCCTGGCCGAGATGAGTCTGAAATTGCTACGGCCTTTGCCTGAGGACAACGAGACAGTGGGTAAATTCACAGAGTGCACCAAGGCGGTTCTATGTAACCGGTATATTAACTACGCACTGAGTGACGCCTGCAACCCGGTAAGAGGGCGGCGAGTCGCGGGAAGCCTTCTCCTGGATAGGGGTGCGGTGTCCCTGTGCTTACTAGCAGCTATCAGCTCGAGCTCAGTAGGAGCTCGATAGGACGAACCTAGTGTTCGGCTGGAATAGTCCCCACCTCGATGGATGTACTCCAGGACATCGCAGAGAAGAGACCTTCTGAGGCCCCAGAGGACCGCCACGTTTTGGACGAGCTGTGCCGTGACGACCCCGAGTTCCTGGTCGAAGGCCCCGAGTCGGATGCTGACAGTGCCCTCATGGAACGGCTGAAGGACTTCTTCGTAGTCTTCCTGGATCTTTTCTCGTCGTCTTATTGACCTTCTGTCAAGTTACTAAACTACCCCAACAACACAGTTCCGAAGGTTTTAGTACTTTCCCTCAGCGGTGGAGTGGACTCAATGGTAATATCGAAGTTTTTTCTCCTACTTAGTGGCCTCAACACCAGGCTGAGGTCCCGAACGTGGCGTCGTCCTTTATGAATGAATCCCTTGATCCTCGGTGTTCCTGTGGACTAGTAGAACTGCTATCATCGGTCTCCTCTTGTCAGACCCACCTCTACCTCCTTTCTAAGCTGCAACAGCCTCTAGGCTTCAAGCTCGTCGCTTGCCACATTAGACACTCTAACCGAGACGACGCCATACAGGAGCTACAATGGGTCACCTACGTAACAGCACGCCTCGGGGTAGGTACACTCCAATGCCTCGCGTCTACAGTTCTGTCTAAGGTGCCACTCTACCACCACCATGTGAAGCTCCGTCGGCCGCATGGCTCTCTCAAGACGGGCATCAGCAGGATGGAGTACCATGAATAGGGGTTGGACCTGTCACCATCCGCTTTGCAGTTACGAGAAGCAAACCCGAGATATTCGGTTCAGCATGTACGCTAAGGCGCACAAGCTAGCGTGGGCTGCAGCGGGCCTTCCTGAGGAGGAGCGAACTCAGCCTGTCGTGGTCGTAGGCCACCACATGGATGATGTACTGTCGTCTTGGCCTCCATGGAGCTGCTGAGACAAGCATTGCTCAGGTGGATGAGAATCGCCTCGCTGAGTTGGGCAAGGGCAACCTCCTGAACATCAACGGTATGGTCATCAACGCTGAGGGTGACGGCGACGACGAGATAGGGGGTGTAAGGTGCCCCATAGGATGGCACAGGGCATGCTCGACGTGTTAGGTGTGTCAAGTACGACCGTTGCTATTGAGTACTCGGAAGGAGGAGCTTATCGCCTGTGCGGCACGCCACAATATTCCCTACATGGTAGACTCAACGCCGAAGTGGAGTCGCCGGGGTTGGATACGAGGGGTATTCAGAATAGGCCATCATGTGCCGTGGAGGGGGGCTTGGAGCGCGCTCTCTCTGTAGGTTCTAGATCTGGGCTTCCCGGCTGATGGGGAGGCTAGGAAGAGCTTCCTCCAGGACTTGACGGAGGCTGGGGACCTCTCCGATGTCCTCGATCAGCAGGTGTCTCAGGCGTCCATCGACCTTGTTCCTCATAGTAGATGCTTGTAGCCATTTCTGAGCTGACATGTGTCTTCTTATAGGAATCATACCAGGAGGGGAGGCTAGGTTCAAAAAGCAGAACCGTGTTGTCAATGGCTTTAACTTCCTAGTGAGTAGTAGTTCATCCAGTGCCTTTTTCAGTTGGCTTAGGCGCTCGATACGAGTAACCTGTTCACTGATGCTGCCAAGGACGCCCCGTTGCTGATGAAGGAGATAGCTGAGACGAAGGAGAGGCTCCTCAGTGTGGTGTCGAGGATCGCCCAGGCCTGGGGACCTGCTGTGGCTGCTTATAAGGAACGAGGCGAGTCGGGGAGCTTCTCATGGGTTCAACTGAGCCCATAGTGGTTTGTCAGTTTCCCTTTCATCGGAGGAGACCTCAACAGGAGAGTCCGCCTCTTGTGATGCTTTGACGGATGAGGATGAAGAGGTTGGCTGTGACTCACCTCACAAGTGCCCGATACAGCCCATACGACTAGCCCAGCTCAGAGATGAATCCCTCACAGTCACTATATTACTCAACGTCATGATACGTCTCCATGACAAGAGTAAGCTTGCAACGACATTGTTAGTACTAGGCTGTATGTGTTGCTGCCTTAGACCCGATATATCGACAACAGTTCTTCCAAGGCAAGAGGCCTTCTCGCCGTTCAGTAGAGCACTTCTGTACTACTGCGCAGACCACTCGGAAGCCCTTTGTAATGGTTGCCATATGCTGCTACGTAGCTGCTGAGCTCACCTGGTTGTAGGTCCTCACTGCTATGCGCAAGACATGTCCAGGTCTATACGTTTCTTCACCCAGCTACTTATGCCTGTTTGACCATAATGCGGAGCTCGATGAAGCCTCTGCAGGGAACAGGTAGTCTTAGCCTACGGGTATGATGTTAGGAGGATGTTATTCTGCCTCAGGGAGTCTCTCGCGAAAGTGCTGTTCAACAGCTTCACCAGAGTCATAGCCGAAAGCACTACCAATGCTAAGTAGCTGTTCTGTGCCTTATGGTTTCTTCACTCACAATGTACTTGGGTTACCTGCAATAATGCTGTTTTACAGTCACTGTTCTCTATGTATGGGTAGTAGCCTTTCTACGGCACCAGGGGTCACTCCTGTGAAGAGAGAGGGGATAGAAACTGCCAGTCACAGCCATAGTAGGGCCTTGGCATTCACTGATGCAGCTGACAGAATCAGTGCTCTCAGTTGGGGAACTGCCGGCCTACCCTAAGAGGCGTGGGCCCAGTACCACTGTCGATGACCGTCAGGTGCTCCTGCATGTCTACGACTTGGATAAGGTGATCAGCTTGAAAAGTGGCTGATACACGGTTGCTGGTCACAGGTGGTCAGCCATCTTAATGCTGTGACTCGAGCCTTCTCCTGGGGAGCCTTCCATGTCGGTGTGGAGGTATATGGAGAGGAATGGAGCTTTGGTCAGACCACCAACCCCGAGGCTACCGGGTATCGTCATCACTGTTATACTCTGATGGGTATTGGGCCGCTCCCTTAGGCTCTGCATGATCCGCCCTAAGTCCCATGAAGTCCACATCTACAGGGAGTCCGTGGTGATGGGCGAGACTGACCTTAGTCGTGGTAGTCGGTGGTCATCCGTCCTGCAGAGTTACCATACATCCTCTCTAGATTCTGTATGGAGGCTCCTGATGGCACTTCGGAAGGTATGGGTCGGTGGCACATATCACATACTCAGGAGAAACTGTATACATTTCGCTAAAGACTTTTGTAACAGTTCAAACCAGTAAGGCAGTACGCGGCAGACTGGTTCCTGCGCAGGCCATCGACTAGGCTGCGATAAGGAGATGCCCCCGTGGGTTGAGGCTTTGCCTAGTCGTACGGAGGGGTAGGAGGCCTCCGTTGAAGTAGCACTGTTATGTCGTGTTGTTGTAGGTTGAGCCAGAGCCTGGATACAGCGTCGTCCCATATGAAGGCAGTTGATCAGTGGCTGAGGCTATCGGACGGGTTTGGGAGTCTGAAGTCTGCTGTTATGGTATCTTTTCCTCGTCATTCACTTAGCATATGCTTCACGTAGGTCGCCGATGACTCATTGGGGATTTCGAGGCGTGCGGTAGCGGGATGGGAGTCTATGAGAAGGAGCAACAGTGGGGCTCGTAGATGAGCATTCGAGGGGATACAAGCCTTAGATGTCTTCCTTAGGTGTGGGTTATTTCGCATCCATACGCTTGGGCGGAGGAGCATCACGGCGGGACTTGGAGGAAGGTAGTGTGTTGGACTAGCTACTGGCACATATCTGTTCCTACTACTACTGCTCAGATGTCGTAGTCGAGGATCGAAGACGACTACCTCCTCCCACTGCACAGGTAAGGGCCCTTGATGCTGCTCCCATCAGGCAGTGGTTATTACTCTACCCAGGACACCTTGGTCAGGAGGACGCTGATCCCCACCATAAACAGAAGCCAGTCGGGCAAGCTTCTGGAAACGATGAGCACATCTCCATCGGAGGAGACCTCAGCTCAGAGTAGCACACTAATCGGTTCCCAGTAGTGAGTTGGTGAGGGACTCAGGTCTGGTGAAGAAGTCCGCTATAGGTGAGCAGGTGGCGACCTCAGGCTTCCTGTGAACAACTGCCCATGACCAATATGTCTGATGGACCATTGCACAGCAGTACCACCTGTCTTGCGTTCAGTCCTGTTCGATTGCCGCTATGGTCATACCGTGTCAGCTCTTCGACGGTGCATGGCCCAGCAGTAGATGAGTCAACTGCCTACTCCTGCTCCCTCTGAAGCATTACCTCAGTATGACCCGGCCCGTCACCTCACCATAGCGGTCGAAGGATGCGCCCATGGGGACTTGGATAGAATCTACGAGGTGAGTGGAAGGTACCTAGCCCGTCTGATGGGGTCTCTTGTGAGGCCATTGAGCATCTTGGGCGAACGAAGAAGACTCCGCCGGTAGACCTCCTTATCTGCTGTGGAGACTTCCAAGCCATCCGTAAGCGCCAAATCCCATGTGGTTTTCAACAGCGTGTGGCAGGTACTGAGGCTGAGCTCAATGAGCTGGCAGCTCCGATGAAGCATCGTCATATGAAGGTGTTGAGAAGGGAGGGGAAGGTCCTGTCTTCCGAAGTCCTTTTTCAGGACTTCCATCGATACTGGACCGGTGAGAAGGTGGCCCCCGTAACGACACTATTCGTTGGAGGAAACCACGAGGCCCCATCCCACCTTAGAGAGCTGTAGTAGCGTCACCTGTTTGTGGCTGGTTTGATCGATTCAACCTACGCTCCTGATAGATACTATGGTGGCTGGGCCGCTAAGGGCATTTACTACCTTGGACACTCTGGGGTAAGTTCATCCGGGTTGGCCCTGTATGGGGAGGAGGGTCGTAGTCGTTTATATTCCCACAAGTATGTCTTATGATTACGCCCCATTTTTTGTCGCCTTAACGTCATTGCTTATGTTCCTAGCTATCCTCCATCGTAGGTGATACGCTGTAAAGGTGTCCGCATAGGAGGCTTCAGTGGTATTTATAAACCCTATCATTACGGCCTCGGTCACTACGAGGTCTCGCCCTATACGGAGGATACCAAGCGCTCGGCATACCATGTTAGGAAGTATGAGATGGACAAGCTGGCTGCCTTGGTGAGTGACGGATCGACATACTCTGTAGCTTTAGTGGTAGGGTTAGGCTGACAATGCTGATGCCATGGAGGTTGATCCGCTTCGAATTGTGGTCAGCCACGACTGGCCTACTGGTATCACCGACTATGGTGACACTGAGACTTTGTTACGGGTGAAGGACAGGACGGGTAGGTTGAGGCGGGAAGAGGGGGTCGAAGGGCAGTACAGGTACGATGCGACAGGAGATCAGTCGAGGGGAGTTGGGCAATGCTCACTCGATGGAGTTGATGCGCAGACTAAGGCCTGACTACTGGTTCAGGTAGGGTGATTCACATTCTCATGTGGACCTCCTGTTTAGCGGCCATATGCATGCCAAGTACACAGCGCTGGTGCCTCATGAAAGTACTCAAGAGCCGCACCAGTCGCCGGCTCTTACCCGCTTCATAGCGCTTGACAAGTGTGTGCCTCGGCGGCAAGGGTCGTTGGGATATATGCACATTATGACGATCGATGTGAAGGTAGAGGAGGAAACGTCGATGGTTCTAGTCAGACTGCTGCTTCAGACAGGACAGCTGTGGGCTCACAGTCTAGAAGGGAAGGGAGGCGTAGACGAGCTTGAGATGGTAGGGCAGCAACTGCTGACTACGGTACTGATTTATAGTCTGCTATGCTGTGTTAGGACCCTCCTAAACGTCAGAGAGTACCTCTTCAGTTTGATCCCGAGGTAATTGCCAGTGCTGCATCGGTCGGGTTGTATAGCCTTCCTATTCAGTGGCTTGCCCTGCTCGCCGTGAACAACGACACGATCCCTCATACCAGAGACCACTGGGCAGGTAGTGTGAAGCGGCCGACCGAAGAGGACATCGACAGGGTAATGCCATGGCAGCGGCCAGCTTGTGGACACCCCTGGCAGGTCCGGACGGCCCTGGAGGCCAACGACGATGTCATTAAGGCTGGAACAGAGTACGAGATACCCGACAGCTTCGTCTCGAGTGAGGCTGACAAGCCAGGCGTTCATCGTCAGCGTCAATGGCTCATGGATCTCTTAGGGACTGAGGACGTGAGCCTGTATAGACTATGATAGGTGTTATTCTCGGTGGCAGGTCCTGGGAGTTGCTGAAGCAGCGGGACCTGCTGCTGCTTCTGGGGGCTTTGAAATAACAGGAGGAGCTCTTGGAATGGACGGCAGACTCAGTGCACAGTAGGAGCGCGCATGAGTGTTAGTCAGCACTGGCCTCTTCAGTGGTTTGGAGACGTCCGAGATGTGCACTGATAGCGGTGTCGTTTTCTTCGACGACTCGGCTCCCACTTCGACCGATTCACAGCCCGAACCGAAGCGTGCCCGAACAAAAGAGGAAGCTGGGGTGAATGAAGAAGTAAGGTGTCCTTAGCAAGGAAGCTTGTTCATTGGGCGTTTCAGGATATTGATCTGGGTGACCTGGACTGAGGTGTCTCCCGCTGTCGTTAGACGTACACTATTCCGTAGTTTCGTGATCTCTGTGGAGATGTCGTTGCGCAGTGTTCAATGATAAACTGATTGGGGGAAGAAAGGATACTTTGAACAACTTTTGTTTTTGCTCGAAAACATGCCGGGTGAAGGCAACCCTTGGGAAGACCTGTGCGAGTGGGTTCGCAGTCAAGGAGGAAGTCTGGCTAATGCGCTGGGGAATCTGAGTGAGTAACTGGGCCTTGTCCGAAGTTCAACGATGCTACCATGAGGCAACCAGCTTCCTATTGCTATCGATCGGTCCTCATCTGCACTTGACCCCATTTAGATAATCAGGGTACATACAGCGACATTGGCTCTGGCGAGAGCGATGCCTTACAGACTACAACCACTTCTTCATCTCTCCTGCCAGTATCGCCGTTTGGGATATTCCTCATGGCCCTATTGTTCATTTGGGGGTACCTCTACCTTCAGGGTGAGTGTCGAATGATGTATCTACAGTGTCGACTTCCTTCGTGGTATAGGGAGAAGGAATCGTGCGCTCACTGAGAAGCCTCGGAAGTCGCGTCATGATACCGACCGCAATGACAAGGATGATACTGGGGGTGGCCCCCCTCCCGCCACCGGGGGTGTGTATTAGAGATGCTCCATTTTGAGACCAAATTCTGGTGACAGTGCGGTCATACTCAGTCGTAACCGATTTTTTTCGCTGAGCGCGAGTTGTTGTGTGCTGAGTGAATACACAGGGAGGTGAGGTTCCATGGTGCAGTGCTGCACACCATGCATATGTTGGGGCGTGCGTTAAAACTCTCCACTGGAATGACTTTCTCGCGTTACGGTTTCGGAGAAAACCAAGTTGTAGAGGCTCAGATTTGGTGATGGAGTGAATGATCACGCGAACATGCCCAACAAGTCCTGCACTTGCGCTGGTTTCCCATGCGATAAGTTTCATGTGGAATTGTTGAAGCATCCGACCGGTGAATTCTTGAAACTCCACAAAGTTGGGAAGCTCGAGCACCGCTTGAAAGCGTATGCTATGCCGATCACATCCCGTGTCTTGAGCGATGCCAGATCCGATCGGGTAGCAGAGAAATGAGAGACAACAGTTGAATAATTTGGCCAGCAGTAATTCCTTAAATTTGGAATTCTCAGAGATCAGGATATGCTCGTGTGGAGATGAGTCGTACAGCTCTGGCTAGGCCTACAAAGTTTTGATGGATTGCTGCCATAGTTACTTTGATATCTGTAACATAAACAGGCATTATATGGGCTCTATGTCATCGAGTCGATGATTAATAACTATAAGATAACATGTACAGGCTAAGTTCTTACCACAGTTCTCGGAAAACGATCTTTTATCACGGATTGAGGATTACTAACCTTGAGTTGACATTGATATGTAAAGAGCTCTGTTGAAAGACGCGAGGTCGGAGTATCATACGCGGCCGAGGCTTTCGACCGAAATTCTTCCAATCCGCACGGAACCACCGTGATTGTCCTGGTTTACCGAATGAGTATTATAAGCACCTCTTTCCCCTAGATGCATCTCAAATATCGTGCAACTTTCAACACAACTCCAAGTCGCAGAAAATGAGAAAGTCTGACTCAGTCACATGCTCTACTGCTTTCTCTTCATAACCATCATCGCCCCAACAGCAACAGTTAACACTGCTAGACCCGCAGCAACTCCTGGGAATAACCTTCAACGAGCTGGAATGGGGAATCTCCTACCATATACTCCTCCATTACAGCAGCAACAACGCTTAGAAAAATTCCGAATGAGGTATTGTTTAACATCCTCAACATCGTTCTGCATCACGGTACGTCTGCTAGGAAGACTATATCTAAAGAAGACGATTCCACGCCCTGATGAGCTCAATCTACCTACAGGCGCTCGAGCTCCCTCGGCATGCAACTCGATAAGGCCCTCATAAGCTCTGGTGAAGCACCACCTTTCTCCCTGTAACTCGCCTGGAGAGGCTGAACGCAAACTATGACCACCCCGTAGACGATATGACTATCTACACTCACCTCGACGAACTTGGCAATATGAGCAGTAGCTAGAGCCACTAGGGGGATCTTAGACGACCCGCGATCCTTCAGAAACTGTTCACCAGCAGCATAACCAACGGCACTGAAGATAAAGGATACCGAGCGAAACACATGATGAGCACTTACGAGTGGGGGCAGAGGAGATATCCGGCATCACGGAAGACCATTGCCACGCACTTCTTAGTCTTTTCCTACCCAAAAAGATCGACAGTAGACAACCTATCACAGAGAGGGTACCTCGTCCACGCAATATGCGATGAACTCCTTTCGAGCTTTGTCGAGTTCCTCAGCAGTGACGGAGAATCTAACGCCGTAGAGTCTCATGTCGTTGCTGCAGTAACGCATCGTACGCCTTCTTGGTTTTCAAGTCCCCAATCTTCTCATTCAAACGTCTGGTGTCTCCCTTGAAGAGATAATAGAGGAACCTCTCAAAGTTGGAGGATATCTGCGACACCATCGAGTACATGCTGCATAGAGCAGATGCCCTACAGCGATGTCCATGCTGGGGGAGAGACTCGGCACGACTTCATCATGGTAGGAATACGTGCCCGTCTGACAACAACACCAATGCAGCTACAAGACCGTTGGATCCTCCAGTGCCGTAAGTTACCTCAAAGAATTTGGGTAGGATGTCATTCTGATTAGATGCAATGACGAGGCGATCTATGGGAGCCCCCATCATACGGCAATAATAACTGTCCAGGAAAGCTGTCGAGAGAAAGGAGCTCTTCAACATGAAACCTACCCAGCGAGAATATCTCCGAAATTCCCAGTGGGGACCACAAAATCCACAAGCCGGCAGTTCTCCTTCTCCTGAATCCTCGCGGTCGCATACGCATAGTACCTACCCGAAAACAATACCACTGTATTTGATACACATCTTCCTACACTATTTGTGCAAGTATGCGAGCCCAGTTGATAGAGTTCACCGCGCCAATGCTGAGCTCTTCCTTCAACGGACTGCTCATTATACTCTTCACGATGTTTTGGCAGTCATCGAAATTCTGACCAGCAGCAGATATTTACAAAACACATTCTATCGTATATCCCTTTGGGAAGGCATGCAATAATAGAGAAGGACCCAACAGACCACCTCCTTGGCATGCTTAATCTTCACCTCGTCCTACACAGACGTTACGACGACGATGACCTACCCCCTTCACTGCTATACAGTGGATGTTCTCATCAGCTGTAGTGGTCATCTGCAGCTCCTGGATCTTCGAAGTGCGACCGTAGGGGTAGAGGATGACACCTTAACGCACATACGCCTGAGCCGGCCTGTTGTTATGGAGTTACATTTTATGTTCTTCCTCCCCTTCACGCCAGCTATAGCGGCACTTCCTGTGTCACCAGACGTGGCACCGAGTATAAGAAGCTCCCCTGAGGTGAGACCCTCCCTACTAGGGGAAGTAAAAGAAGTCTCTTACTATGCTTGCGCTCAAGGCATAGCTCAAAGAGCGGACCGAGCAGCTGCAATGCTAGGTCCTTGAAAGCGAACGTTGGCCCATGGAAAAGCTCTAAGACCTACGACACCAATCTATAGCTACGCTCCACAAGGCATTCAGTACATATTGCTTCCCAACGCGCTTCACAGGAGTGAGCTCATTATCGCGGAAATTGCCGTAGGCATCCTCAACGAGCCTGCCAGATGAACTCCCAACGCCCACCAAAGCTGGCGATTCTACTTCTGCAGCTCCGCATCAGATATCTCCGCGGGAGATATGAACTTCCTCAATACACGACAAGCTAGGGGCCTATACGCCAGAGTCTTCCACTCTTCCCACTCCTAGAAGGGGTCATCGGGACCATTGTCAAGGGCATGCCCCCACCTGTGGAGTGATCTTAGGCACGCTCTCAGGGATGAGGAGTCCACCGTCACTTCCCAGACCTTGCAGTACCTACAGCCACCCTGCGAGAAATACCAGAAGCCTTTCTACTCCTACCGTATCTATGAACGAGAGATGAACATCCTTGCCTCTTGTAGACTTGTACAGCATACTACTCGTTGAGTGTTGATAAAAATCAGCGCAGAACTATTGAAGTGATACCAACGATTATATGAACTCAAAATGGGACACAGGGAGACTGGAGAGTAGAATGTTACTGTATTGGCATACTCGGTCAGCATACTCCTGCTCAGCCCCCACCGAGGACCGTTCGAGCGATCCAACTCTGCGCGAAATGAGCAGCCGAGTCCACTATCAGCCAGAGGAACGTGAATGGGATGTCTGTCATAGCCGCTGAAGGGAGTACCTCAAACAAGACAACAAACGTAAGTTAAAGAGAGCTGTCCGTTGGATGGGCTACCTTCCTAAGAGTCGCGAGTAGTGGTTGAGTAAGGGCTCCTGCTCCAGCATACAACTTCCATGCTAAAGGCATCTCGGGGCTGACTACACCCAGAGTGAACAACCATGTGAGGAAAGAGCTCAAGGACATCGACCATTTGGCAAGCCTCAAAACCAGGGATGCACACCGGAGCAATGGGAGGATCCCTCCTACTATACCCACGCCGATATTCACGAGGAAGGCTACAACCGCCAGAGGCCGAGCCAGGCGGGAAGCACCACCACTGCGACCAACTGCAGCGCTCAGTAAGAGGACCCCAGATACTGCCGATACCGCCCAGACCCCAAAGAGGGGAGGCGAGTAAGGAGGCAGCTTAGGAGGAGTGACGACACGAGGAGGCGTCAGCCTTCCTCGCAGCGAACCCACAGTAGAGAGCTGTGTCGGGACGTTGGTTTCCACTAGATCATGGAAGCCCGAGGCAAATAATAGTGTAGAAGTGCCGATATAGCAGGAGACCAGAGTGAGGAGAGTAACAGTCGTTGGTCGTAGACCCTGTCGATGCTCACGTCGAGCCCTCTGCATCGTGATGGGCATACGACTAAAACTGCAGTACAATCGTGATATCAGTATCAACACGACGAGCAAGAGGAATAGGAAACCTTTGCAACACTTGCAGTCGGCCGTATCGATGTGGAACCATAGGGAGGCTCGTCAGCGCCCGCCCGAAGGCAGGCTTCGAATACAGAGCACGACTGCTCGAACATACCTACAAGGGATGAAGCAGGCAGTGATAGCACTGTAGTGGAGCATTAAGGAGACAGGGCCAGGAAGAGGGGGAAAGATGGTAAAGAAGCCTTACCCTCCTCTGAGCTATCTTCATTCCTCCCCTCCTCTGGGGTATGGATGTCAAACTCACGACACTCAGTGTGAGGTTGGCTCCAGAACTCGAGCGCTGACCGTATAGTAGACAATGCGTATTGACCTTGGGAGAATCTAAGATACTCCCGTTAGACTCTCCCCCTACAACAGCACCGCCCAAGAGCTCACTTCAACTCCTCATGAGCCTCGATGTACATATCTATATGGCAGATATGAGCATTCATCTGAATCCTCACGTTACTGCGATCTCTATTGCCGGTCAGTAGAGCCACAGCGGCCACGAACATCGCCAGGATCTGCTGATGATATTCACGACATATCCAAGATGGAGGATACTACATGATCAGCTGACACTTCCACCCGGACTTGCCCAGTGTGCTCCGCCCCCCTCATGGACGAGCGGACGATCTCTGATACCAGTTTCTGGCACTGCTCTAATGCGGCCTGATAACACGCCCTCACATCGTTGTCTGTGAGTGTAAAAATCACTCACCGTAAGAGCCGAAAGCTTGTCCATAGGAGCTATGTGATTATCTAATTCGCCGAGCTCAGCTACTAGACTCTGGACACAGCGCGACAACACCTGCAATGAGTCAGTGTACGGTCCACCGTGAACCAGTGCGAGAAAATATGCACTTGGTAAACTGCATGTGTTGGTGACAATATTGAAAATTCTGAAAAAATTTCGGAAAATTCTTGTCGGTTTCTGTACACTTCTACCCGAGTTCGTATGTCAACTTCTATAATAGAAATTGACATACGAATTCGAGTAGAAGTGTCATAGAAGTTCTACTATTAGTGAGGAAGCTCCCAAGCTGAGCTGAGGAAAGCAAACATATATTCCTCCAACACTGAAAAGAAACCAGAATGGTATCAATGGACATACTTCGTCCTTGGCCGCGAGAATATCCTTCGGCGCAGCTGCTGCTGCCAGAATCGTTCGTAAGTTCAGGTTGCCTCCTTGGGAGTAGTTCCTACATACACACAAGATCAAAATAGGTAATGCCGCACGGAGATCTTCATGACGACGATCGGTATTGAAAAATACGCCCACGGTCTGCGAACCGGGGACAATACGAATTTTCTGAGCAGATTATCATAGGTTTCTGTACACTTCTACCCGAACTCGTATGCAAACTTCCATAATTGATGAGGAAGCTCTTGCCCTCAACTGAGGAAGGCGCAACGATGAGCATACCTTATGTGCTCTGTAAGCTTGGTATCATCCACCAGCGTGTACTGGAGTAAGTGGGAGAAGAGGAAAGCATGCAGAGTCGCATAAGCTGTTCTCTCTACTTCATGCCTACACACAAGCTCTATCGACCCTTATCCACTTCAACACAGTACTACTTTATATCCGACCCTGGGGGCGCTGCTATCGGTCTGGGAATTTCAGAATGCTTATCTGAGAGGCGACGAGAGTCCTGCAAACCTGTTCTGGGATCGCATTTTACGAATGAGAGAACAGTTCTAAAGTAGATTGTGGATTCAAGATTTAGATTGTTCAAGACTACTACGTCCTTATTACTCGCCTCGTATCTCTCTACAGTGGCAACAGCCTCATCAGCGATGGCACGAATCCTCACAGCCGCTGCCTTCTCATAACCAGGTACCTGCTCATCACACTGTTAGTCTTGCTTGCCCACCATGTGCCGCTGAGCTCACCAAGAGGTATGTCTGACGGAATCTGAAGATCTTATCGTAGAAGTCATCCTCTGCTTGCGGGCATGCAGTAAGCCAATCACATGGACCCGTCATGGCCAGGCTGGCCGGGCCAGCTCCACCTGACAGAGGGAGAACCTAGCCGAATCAAAACCTAAGGCTACCACTACTACCTTTACTACTGGTGTATGCTCCACACACGGGCCTGTCCAAGACGAATATCTTGAAATTGATCCCGTAATCATACCTGTGGGAATTAACATCACGGTTTGATCACCGCTGCCCGTCTACATATTCTCCGTTTGAGTAACGTGACACACTCGTCGCTGCCCGAAACCAACTCCGGTGATCACTCGATCGGCCTTTATTTCCAATCCCTGGTAGACATACCATAATCAAGCTAAGGAGAATAGCATGTACCTGCCCTCTCAAATTGCAATACTGGCCCGATACGTGAGCGCTCTGTAAGATATGGGCCTCTACTTGGTGTTTGCTTAGGCACACGCTTTCAGGCTGCCCAGCCAAGGATCGCTTACAGGGCACGAGAATCTGAGCAAATACTAAACCATTTTCGATGGGAACGCCGTAGACGAGCGGAAATGTGGTCTATTCATCCGAGGTTTCAAGGCTGAGAGATCCTCTCCAGAAAAGATTGTATTCCCAGAAGGTGATTTACGACGGCTCAAAACCTCCGTGATAATCTACGTATAAAATCCACTATAACATCACCAACGGAATCCTGCACGTTGATGCGGATGAGTATTACCACAGGCGGCCGTCCACTGCTTGCGGCGGCAGAGGCAGTAGCAACAGCAGCTCCTCCTCCTCCTGCTGCTGCGTACTGTAGTAGAGAATCCTCCTCTCTAACCTTGACGAAGAAGGGATTGGCGAAGATGTCCTCTTGAGGAACTGACGAGATCTTGGAAGCCAACTCCATCCAGGGTATAACAAAAACTTCGAAAAAGGTGCATCTACCATCCAAGACACATACTGAGCGACCTCTCACACTGAAGGCTCAACCTCACCACATTTTTCAGAGTTACCTACGTTTCCTTCCAATTGAACTGCATACGCACGACTACTCCTCACAC
Source organism: Perkinsus marinus ATCC 50983 (assembly GCF_000006405.1). NCBI lineage: Eukaryota > Perkinsozoa > Perkinsida > Perkinsidae > Perkinsus > Perkinsus marinus. The sequence continues at coordinate 124,151 of NW_003211646.1, forward strand.
TATACTCTTCTACTCGGGCACCTTCCACTACAACGGAAGGTTAGAAGCATGATCACTCACAAGTTCAACGACCCCAGAGGCCACCATACATGGCAATATTGAGGAATATACTAACACAACACATACCAATAACGTGTATACACTAGGAAGTCACGCTTAGTGGAAGACACCCGGCCAGAACAGGGACAGGAGTGAGGATATATGATGTAGTATGATATGCCTATGCTACATACCAAATGCCAGAAGTAACTCCAGCAGGAACTTCTTCTCATCAAATCTTCCATCAAGGAGGGGAACAACGAGGACGATGAGCACTGACGTTGGTGATATGCAAGGTACTACACTGAAGCAACGATCTGGTCAGGTAGCAAACAATGGCACTAGGAGACCCATCGTAAATGTATAACGGCCTATAACGACTACGACATGGAGGCAACTACTGTCACCTACTAAGCAATGATGGTAATAGGTGAAGTGACTAGAGCGTGGTAAGAACAAACAGCGCATATCCAACTACGATGACTACCAACAAAGAGTTATATAATATAGTCTAGACATACTCCAAAGGGAACTATTTCAGAAGATGGCATCTCTTAAGGCAGAGGAGAGGAACGGCAGTCGATCATGATGATGACATATTCAGTGAACCTCAATGGTCTGCATATAAGACTAAACAACAACACTGTTACTGATGATGTCAATACAGTTGTCTTAGTTGTAGATCTGTGGAGGCTCACTACAGTCGTATATCTTGCATTGACTCAGCACTGTATTGGCCAACCACAAATCCAAACCACTAGCAAGCACGATACCAATATTAGTAGCAGCAAAGCCCAAGTTGACCGACAGCTGTCTGAGGTCATTGGGGATATCCTCCTTACCCTGTATCTGATACATACAGTTGACATAAGAGAGCCCGCCCATTAGACCAATGACGGCTGCTAACGGTATGTATAGATAGAAACCCGCCAGGCCAAGGCCATTCCTGATGAAGTGGGTAGTAGCCTCGAAACCCCAGAAGATGGCGTTGCATGCCTGGAGAACAGTAGGCAACCAAACCCATTTTATGCGGAAGAAAGTCACAGACACTCTCGATATGGTCACACCAACGTTGTAGCCTATTAACATCATCTCATAGGAGTTAGCAGCAATATATGCAGAATGCACTTTATCTACATTGATAGAAGCTCGGTCCATAAAGCCGGACTGTATGAAGTACTCAAGAAAGTACACAGCGACCAAGTTGAAAATGATGAACCCCGCATATTTGCAAACACCCACAAGGGACTTCAAGTTGAGTTCAGCTGAGTTCTGCGTCTCGTCATCCTTCGTGCCCTTGACAGTCCTCTTGTTCGCCTGACGATTGATATAGAAGAAAGCACCAAAGTATATAGGCGTAAGCACATTCATAACCAACATGATCACAAATCTAGACCAATGGAAGACGTTGAGGAAAAGCATGTAAATAAGGGGAGCGAAAATCCCCGAAAGGCCCGTACCAAGGCCCCAGCCACCCACAAGGCTAGGCGGTAAGTGATGCAGCTGACTCAGGTTCAGTACTTCACCCAGTGCTTGAGAGAAACCAGTACTGACCGCTCCTGCCAGGGATAGGCCAAAACCAATATTGTCATTAGTCATCTTGCATGCTATTGCCAGCAAGACATAGGCAATCGTTTGAAAGACTAAGCATGCTGAGATCCTCACCAAAAAAGGAAAGTGCAGAAAGAACTTAGAGTGTAATATCGTCATGCCGAAACAAGCAGCCAACAAGACCATACTGAATGATGACATAGCATCTTCGTGATGGAACTGTTTCGCAAGATCTTGCGAAACGGTAAAGACAAAGTTATAACCCGTATTATTGATAAAACCACATAGGGTAGTCGCGACGAAGCAAGAGATGTATGTCCTTCGAACCATATGTTCAGCCGTAGAGCCCTTGCTACTGTCGTCTGCAACACTATCATCTGCTTTATCTACTACTGCAACTACGGAAGAATTGGACTCGGACGAAGCGAGCCTCTCCGGGTCTTCCGAAGATGTTTTGCTTCCAACGGACATGACGGTAAGGGGCAAATGAGAATAGAAACCTACCGAGATTAGCATGTCGATCAAGCGCTCACAAGTATGGCAACGACGATAATGTGGATGGATGTACTTCAAGTCGTAATCGGGTCGTCGATTGATATTTTGGATAATCGATGCGAGCGACCTCTGGCAAAACAATCCCAAAGGTAGGCACGGTTATCAGATAATATTAAGCTGCGGTCGATGAGGTCGAGAGGCTGGTGTAAGACGCTGCTGCATCATTGTCGCTGTCCCCAATCCCCCGTAGCATACAATATGTCTCTCTAGACTGAAGAATTTCCTTAGCTAAGCTTATGATGAAGATAGTCTTCGTCGGCTAAGTATGAACAAGCAGCCTTGGAAGGCATTCTCGTGCAGTTACATTCAGTGTAGTGTTGTCTCAATGGTCAAATCACTAACACTGGAGTGCCAACAATAACTCTCATAAGAATCTACGAAGGCTCCGAATATAAACAATCGTTTGACACATGAACACGTGAGCTACGCTTCGCACTCTCGCGCCCGCCATATACTGTCTACATTACACAGGCAGGACCGCTTGCAGGCTACTGTGCGAGCAAGTCCTCTTACCACGATCATGATGATAGCGTGACACGAAATGTAAAAAGCGCGCGCCCTGATGAAGATCATCAGTGTCTTCTTCTAACGACACTTGAATCAAACGCTTAGTATATTTATCGAAAACGATGTTAGTGTGGTACAAACAACCTCAACAGCAAACTAACATTGGTACTAGAGAAGCAGCGTTAAGGCTATATTGCTCAGTTCATTCTTGCACTGGGGATGTTACATTACTCTATACCACTTCATCGTCATTATCATCATCGGCGTCTGACACGCAGGGGTCAAGCATGGATACACCTGATAAAATGCATACATCCAACAGAATAGACCATTGCCAGGGTAGTAGACGCGTGAATCCACAAGCTTACGGACAGGTTGGAAATCGTGAGCCCTATCGCGAGGAGACATGTCATGTACTGAGCATTCATAGTCAGACATGATAACCTAGGAAGATGGGCCCCTCCCAGCTGTGCTGGCTATCACAGCTACATATAACGCGATTGACGGCACCTCACGAACCTCTCCAATCGCCAAAGCCGTGTTCGACCAACAGATGATCGTCTCCAAAGTTCATTCGGAATCACTTTATTCTAATCCCTAGTAATGTCGAGCCTAGAGTGCAACATATTCACCCCTTCTTACTGCTCACAGAAGATCTGCGCGTACCCGATCCCCGGCCAGCGGACGTGAATGCCGTCTGAGGATGAGCATCAACAGGCTGAGAAGCCTCAAGTGTCATGTCAAGTACTGCTGTGCTCGCAGTGTTGCTGCACGTATCCTCAGATGAGCCCCAACCAGCCACAGTGTTGTCCTTGCTGTGAATGCTTGGTCGTACATGCCAAATGAGGTCATCGGATAGCAACCTTGAGTAGCATACATTATCAAGACCGTCCTCAATACCCTCACCTTATTGGGGACTCTCTCTCATCCATCGTCCCCCAAGACGACGAGGAAAGGCGAGAGGAGCGGCGTCGACAAGACTCTAGCAGGGTAAATGCACTTAACCGTCCATCATCGCTACGCCCTCACCACGGAATGAGATCTCCATATCATCGAAGCATCGCCCACGTGCCTGCTACTAACCAGTAATCAACTCGATACACTAGCCCCACCTTTCGCCGTCGACCACGTGCAACCAGAGCTGGTGGGGGACTACTTCTACCCAGCTGCCGGCTCTGACAACGACTACTAGCTAGCTACGAGCATACGATGAATTATATCTCACATCAGGGTATAGCAGGTTAGGTCCAATATCGACGTTCTCTGCGCTGTTACCTTGCCTGACATAGAGGGCAAGTACTGGACACGGGGTAGCTGTATCATAAGCAGCTCACATTTCGGTGTAGGCCTGGGGCTCGCAGAGCTGTTTGAACTTCCGAAAGAAGTCGCAATAGCCACCCTTCATGACATACAGCTCCAGTGGCCTCGAACACCCATACCGAGCAGAGTGCCTGCCCGAACATGCCATGCTCCCATGGTCTACAGTTTTGATGGCTACAAGGTCATTTACGGAAATCCTCCAAGCTAGCCTATATGTGAAACGAGTTAGCACATGGACGAGGCAACCCGTCCTGTCCTCCTACTTGTTCAAAGCGTCAGTCGCAAGAGGTGCTCTGACTTGAGAGAATTCACAGTGGAGGATTATTATAGCCCGACGCCGATCTCGGCTGGCTAGCTCGTTGAACACGAACTCCTTCAGAGACTCCATGTTATACGGAGGGAAGTTCATGGCATTCACTATATGGCCCCCCTTGAACTCATATCTGCCAAACGATGCAGCAACTACTACCACATAGCACACCTTACGGGTAGCGACAGTCGACAAGATAGATGGCATCTTCCTCAGAGACTTTATCCGACCGAACAAGCTCTGCCACAGTCTCGGTACTAACGTATCGGAGAAGGGACTCAGTATAGCCTACACTCGAGCAGTAGTAGGAAGGGGTGGTCGAGGTAGTGCATACGTTTGCTGGTAGGTGTCACATTGACAGTTTGCAGTGACCGACACGGCGTGGCTCCGCGACTTGGTGCTTCGTTTAATGTACCTCAACTCGAGCCTATATATCTCGAGGCACTTCAGGGTGACACTCACTTGAAAGGCGCTCGGAAGAGCGTATAAGACCGTCTTTTCTCGGTAAGCATAGTAGATGTGGTTCATATGATATACCTGTTAGCTCGCAGTTCGCATCCATCAAGTTTGACAACACTGGACATGTACGATGAGAGCGAGAATAGTGGCCGTCCTCACCGTGAGGGGACCTTTTACTCGTTTCCTCATCCTCTCGATCATCAAGGGGCCGTACCTGCTGACCTCTCCCAGCCGGCAATGGTGACCCGTCAGAATACATTTAGCATAAGCAAGCTGCCGCTAGCCACACGTGCCCACTGCTACGAGCAGCGACATTCAACACACAAGAGTTCAGTATAGAAGACAAGTCGACGTAGCGAGTTAGGCAGCACATGGCTGAGCATCAAGACAGAGTCAAGGACCGTGAGAGATCAGCTAGCGTCTCTCAGTTAAGATTAAAGGATGCTCTGTCCAAGGTGATGAGGGCTGCTGAGGTTGCTACTACCGCCCCAAGGGTATTGACGGGAACACAATCTAATCAATTCCAAATGCGGATAAGAAATACCATCCTCAGTCGGACCAGACCCAAGCAAACAGATAGAAGGATTTTCACTCAGTGTACGAGGAGAAAACGTCTCAGGCCAAGACAAGCTCAGCAATACAGGGATCGGACAGATCCACGGCCAGCGTGGCCATCGCCCCCTCATGGTCAAACTCTGCGCCAAGATGAGCACAAACCCTGACACACACAGTTGTTTAGCGTGGCATTCAAGAGGCCGCCCCACCTTAGAGCATCCGACAAGGCGCTGGCTAAACAGACAGTCGCTCCTGGTGAGGGCGTGATGTTGAATATCATACTGGGCATTCCTGGATCGACTATCTTGCCAGCTCCCATCAGCTGAGCACCGGAGCTTGAGTACCCTCATACGACGGGAAGCCTTACCAGAACTTTCCTCTCAGTGTCCAGCAACTGTGGGCGGACCCCTCCGAGCCCATACGCTGGTGTCAGTCTGATGGTCCCTCGAGCAATGGCCGGGACCAATCTCCCCGCTTCGTTGCTGAAGTACAGCCACTCCTGAGAAGTCAAAGCCGCACTACTCTTACATGGCGTACTGTTGCTCTCCAAGCAGTGGGACCTCATACCTGCGACCATGGAAGGACACTCACATCCCCACGCCTCCCTTTGCTACGTCATCTGTGCCAGAGCATATCCTATCAAGTGTGGCCTGTCTGCGAGGATGTCAGCTATGGCAGCCAGCGTTGCAGGGTCCGTCAACTGCATCGTCTTCAGAGCGTCCGGTAGGGACTCCACAAGGTACCTCTCCATCATCGGGTGGAACGCTGCCGTTGGACCAAACCTAGAACGGGAAGACCTCCTCACAAGCAGCAGATCGTCACAAGCCCCACCGAGTTGGATGCCCGAGTCGGGCAATATCGGGGTCAGCATGAGGAGCAGCAAAAGGCAAGGCAGGGTCCTGGACGGCGTACCTGACCTCAACACTATGGCCCTTCAAATAGCATCAAGCCCCTACACCTTGCCGTTGAGTAGTCTGCGATAAGCTCCTGATGAGCCCGCGAAGAAGAAGGAACCCGCTATGGGAAGTAACGACAGATGCTTAGCAAGACCAAGGATGTGCGCCAACAGCAACTGAACCGACATGTACACCAAGGCTGCTGGTCGGGAGTATCCTTCGAGGAGGAAGCGCACAGGGAAAGTACCGAGTAGCCGCCAGCTGAGACGATGCAGAATCTGGCCCGAACCTCAACATGGTTCATAGAGCATCGTATGATGATATCTCCGTTATCAGATACCATGGTAGAGCCAACCTTGAATATGATAGTCCTACAAGATATGGGTCTCGACTCACTTTTGTTGATGTTATGAACTCTATCTTTTTACCACGTATCAGGGCATCCCGTCGAGAGTGGCGAACGAAGGACTGTGTGAGCTCACCATAGTCCACAGCAGCGTACCTTTCCTCAGCAATCTAAGTAGCAATTGCCAGTTTCAACTCACTCATTTTCTGAGAATAGAGCCGCTAGAGGCTCCTCTCTGAACTTCGACCCCTGAAGGTCCTCCAACACTACTGCTGGCTCCAACCGTGATATCTCCCTCCTGATGAGAGCCCCATAACCAATCTCAACTCTGGGACACTATACGTCTACTTGTCCTCTGTAAACTGCATTGAGGGGAACTCCTCCTTGAAGGACTCATACCGTCGCCTGAGCAACTCCTGCTCATCTTCGCCGATGCCAAGACACAGCTTCGACTGAAGCCAGCCACCCATGATTGCGACTACGGACGAGCCCCACCACACCCTCTGAGTAGAGTGGGCCCTACCATCCTGAAAATACAGCTATCCCTCTCCGTCTCGTCCAGGACGTTGACAGTGAAACGCCGTAGCAACTCAGCTTGGCTGTTGGCCCGACGAGCCTTATGCAAATCGTAATTAGTCTCGATATCGCCCTACTACAGGGAAGATACTATTCATGATACAATACAGGTCAGAGGAGCCCCTACACGGTGCATGGTCTGCGAGTTACTCGTTGCATGGCTGCACACTCTCCCCACATTATGATGCCTTTCCAGCACTATGACAGAGTTTCTAAGTAGTCGAGAATACCTCCTCCACCATCACCAGCCTTACATGTCCGTGAACCGAGTAAGGACCCAAGCCAGCGAACAGCCACTGATACCACCGCCCACGATAGCAACGTCGCATCTGTAGGAACCACGAGCAGTGTGATGGCAAGTGACCAACTGTTCATTACACGTGCTTTTGATGAGCTCCTGCATCGTGGGAAATGCTCGGCAGGGCGACAACAGAACGACGGGCTGGCATCTGACACGATGCCCGTCCCAGAAGCCTGCCGGGGTGCACCGAGCATATCATAAGAATCGATCTCCAAGACCTCGTGGCATACAAGCACTGACCAGCCATCAGCTCCTTCTACGGAAAAGTAACACAAAACTAGAGTGCTTGAAAGAGTGCTGGTGGTAGTCATGTACACAAGGTGCAATATTAAGTGCTGGTGCAGCCTCACTACGGATCTTTCCTCTCAACTGCTAGACCGTACAAGTGTCGGAATACTTGAACATGGTACCTGCCCAACCCCTAGACTATGAGCCGATCCCCCACTGAGTACACCCAATTCGAGCCTTACTCCATGTCGCTCATATCGTGCCTATTGCCAGGCCACAATGCTACCAGCATCATCGCGGCTCCACTCAATGGGCTGATCTTCAATCTACATCGCCCCAGTCTGGATAGAGTAGCCCTGTACAGATGTGCAGGGCTTGCTGAATGCCATACACTGACTCGTCCTCCGCTGCTACTCTGTGAGTAGTCTCGAACACCTGACCAGCTCAATGATGAGACTTCTGGGTGGCGTACAGGAGTACCTTGCGCCGGACCCGTTTAATCATCGCTACAACACGAGAACAGCCACTGCCAGCTATAAGAGTAGCAGCCGATAGCAGGATGTTGAACCTGAGGACGAATCGAAGGATGACCATGAAGAGCCCACACCATATTTCCTGCAAGTTACCAAGGTTTGAGCGTCAGGCCCGCAGCCATCTCGTGGAAGGCTCGCTATCACTGCAAAGGACGTACCACTAGGCATACACTCTTAAAGATGGAAAGCAACTCCACTGGCCTACACTGGCCAGACTTCCAACCATACTTCTCACTACAGCCATCTACACATGACAGCAATCGCGGCATTACGCCCTGTACCATAGTTAGAGCCACGCCAACCACAAACCAACAGTCCGGTCTCTTACTAAACAGTTTATGCCGGCTCCTCGGCATATGCACGACCTCCACAACGCACGCCTCACGAGTAGCGAAGTATATAAGGCGCTTCGCCGCTGTATTCAACGACCCCGTCCCTGAGGCTGCATGGTAACGGTTTAACACCGAACGTGAGGCCTAGTGCCACGTCCAAAGCGACCCCGTAGGCTGGACGAAGACCAACCCCATAATCATTCGAACCACCAGTGATACTATCCAGGTTACGACGATTCTTCAACAGGAAAGTACCCAACGTGACGTCTTCAGAACGGTAATGTAGAAGACCAAGCGATACCACACCATTGTATAACACCACAGCACTATTGGAGCGTTCGAAAAAAGCTACCTGCAGACTGGTTCGTTTGACCCGACAAAGCCGGTGTATGGACGTAACACAGTCTACAACCCTCAACGACTTGAGAGCCTACATTCGAGGCCGAGACCCCCAATAGCACAGCGCATATCACACCAACGCTGCCCATGCCCAGCTCCACCACCCAGGCATCTGGGCGGAACACATCGGGCTTCATAAAATCACGCAGACCTAGGTCCATGAGAAGGCCTGCCCTCCGATACCAGGATCATCTGTTAGTCTCCTTGAGCTCATGATACTAACGAACCACTCCCTGTCCAGGTTCCCCCTCATAGCGAGGCCGAAAGCTACACCATTGTGGAACTCTGGCCAGACCATAGCAGTCGTGGTCGCCTCGGACAAGGTAACCCTTTACTAGAGACCGCCTCCATAGTTAATAACGGCCTATCCCGTGTGCCAAAAACCATTGCTCCCCGACCAAAACTCGCAGGGGTATTATCCGAGACCACTAAATCTAACCAGTACTGCTGTTCCTATACATCAATTCCTCGAGCCGTTCGTCTGGACCAGGGTCGTACCTCTTTACTGAGCTTTTCCTCTCCTGCCGGATCCCCGTTTACCTCCACATGCATCACGATAAGATTGTGACAACACCACAGCATTTGCTGCTCCTCCAACACTGAGACCCCAGCAGCTAGAAGAAGAAGAAGCTCCCAGCCACTCGAGTGACTACTTCCTCCACTGCCCTTTTCGCAACATGAAGGGATCCGGGATACTTCCCCTGGTCTATTCTCAACCTCGGTCCTAACAACACTACCCATGATGAACACACACAGCTTAGTCCAAGGCTCTACCCAAAGGCTCCCTACCTAGAGGGTATCTCGTTCGCTGCTACCTTAGGATTGGGCTGAAGAAAATCAAGACACGAATCATTGGCAGGGCCTCATGAGTGCAGCAGCAGGCATCACAATGCAGCCATATTAGGATAGGATACTACCACTGAGCCCCAAGAGGACGCGAACAGATCGTCATCTCCATCACGAGAGCCCATCGTAGCGAGCCGCGAGTCGGCGTCCTCGATAGAGGCATTATTCTCAATGGTACTCAACTACCCGCCCAGAATGACAGTAAGATGCCTGCATTGACATACTATGCGCAAAAACAAGGGGGACTCCCTATCGTACACAACTGCTTCGACGATGGTCTTTGAGGGCACTCGAGCCCAATGCTATTGAGATGCAACGTACAGTTATCAGTCATCTTGGAAAAGGGGATTGTGCGCCGGCTGGGTCCTCCTACTGCCTGGGTAGTTTCTCCCTCCAAAGAGGGACGAGCCCTGGCCAGGATGGGCAGCCGGGATGCTACCCGTGTTGCCTCCATGAACCTTTGAGGTAGAGTTGCCGAACAGACTACCACCCGGCGGGGGAGCAGGCGGCGGCGGCCCAGACGTGACGTTGCCTGGTGGAGGGACCCCAGCTGAGGGTGGCGGTGGTGCTCCAGTGGACTTGTAAACTCCAGAATACTGCTGTTTGCTGGTCTTAGGGCTCCTAGGCCTCCGAGTGGCTGGAGGGGATATCGATTCATCTCCCAACATGTCCATAGTCTCCAACTGTAGTGCCGTAATGGTAGGGTCCCGCTGCAGTACATTGTGTGCATTGTCCAGGATACGCAACTAACACACCATCCTATTCTCCAAGCTCTCCAGCCAACCCCTCCCCACCTGCGTCGTCAGCTGCTTCCTCTCTTCCATGATATGCGGTGGCTCCCCAAGTAGCTCCGGCAGCTTCTCGGCTCTGTTGACGTTGGTGTACAGCTCAAACTGGAGCTTGTCTTGCACCTACACAGTAGTCTCCCACCCTCCTTCGCAGTCTCACTGCCTCACCTGGCGAACCAGGAAGTACCCGACGGCCCTTGGGACCGAGTCGCGAACATTCCTGATGATTAGGGAGAAGTAGGCATCAAGACGGCGGCGTATCTCCGTCACATAAGGCCCAGCATAACCACGACGATGGCTGGCCCTCTGCCCCATCACATTCCTCGGGACCTGTTCCTTCCGATACACACACAGGACCACAGCAACCAACCCACCTGCTGCTGCTGCTGTGCTACTCCACCTTGGGCTGGCCCGCCAGGCCCTCCAGCGACTCCCGGGGGCGATTCCATATTGGAAGTAGGACCATTAGGCAAGGCCGGGGAAGGCTGGTACCTATCCTCAACTATCCAACCATTTCCTCAACCAATAACACCCACATCGGTTGCATCGATCCATGGCTTTCCAAATACTCCTCATCGTTCGTAAAGAGGTACCCCGTATCATAAGCCACCAAGTCCTCCAATATAGCCCGGGTATGCTCCTTCTCTCTGTAAAGGATCTGCGAGGTGAGCTCTAGTACCTGGACGACAGCCACATCTATTAACCAATCCTAAGCCTCGGCCTACTACCTGGTCCGCGAGCTTGGGAAAGCGCTTGAAGACCGTTCGAGCCATCTTCTGGCTGAGGACCTACGACACACCTAAGCAACGCTAGCCATAGCCAACTGGTCTACCTCGAGAGTAGCCGCAACGGTGTTCAAACACTCCATCGTAGGGCCTTGAATTTGGCGGAGGTATGGTAGGATAAGAAATTCGAAAATATCAGGAGATGGGAAGCCTGATAATTGCACGCCATGACACCCTAAATCCACAGCTGATCTACCTGGCAAGGCATCGCCCTCATGGACCCTAATAGCCCTCTCAATGTCCTCATCAGTGAGGTCTCTAGTGCAGGGCTCCTCTTCGAAGTCGGCCTGAGCACAGCTACCCAAAGCCCATCCAAGGAGACCCTACCAAGAAGTCATTAAACACACTCCTTATTTGACTGCCCCCAGAGGCCAGCTGTTCTCCACTCTCAGCAGAGGCCGCCAAGTAGTGTTGGAGTTTCCTATCGTTCCTCCCTAACACAGCACCATCACCATACCACCATGACCTCCCTCCTACTACTACCCCTGATAGTGTTCTTGAACATATCACAATAATCCGTTATCATAGTCCACATCAGTTGGACCTGCTCCTTCTCATCCACAGGCACACCGCTACCAATCTGCTCTAGTCTATCCTGGACCCTAACACACTACGTATTGGCTCTTCCTCTACCATCAACACACTACTTCGTCCTTCTATCGGTTATCTCCTTCTTAATTTCAGGTAGGAAATTGCGTATGTGACGAAACAGTACCCTCGTAAGCTTCTGGACCAGGCAACCTGCGAGCCCACCAACCTTCGACTACCTCCAAGAGCATCTCCTCCTCACCTGTGCCCGTCAGGCCAGGAGGAAGCTTGTTGTATTTAGGATGACTTTCGAACCATTCCTTCTCATGCTGTAACGCCTCCTTCACCCTCATATTCTCACGTATATCGGCCTGTGACCTACAACGCCTCGTCACTCGACCATCACTACCACCAAAGAAGTACCTATTTTTCACCCCAACGTAGCCTAACCGCAGAGGTATGTCCTCTCCAGTGAGCATCTTGATTGCATCAGTGCCTCTGTCCATGATATCGATTTTCGTGATCACCTACACTGACAATACTGCGAGCATCAGACGTGACAATACTACCCCTATCGTCCTGAACCCAGAAGGGTCAACCTGCCGGGCCATCTGCAAGGCATCGCTAGTACTCAGGTCCTGGTTAGCCGCCAGAACCGCCAATATGATAGTCCGAGGGTCCCGAATGTAACGGTAAGTCATGTCCTACCATCAAGCATTAGAGCATTCTTATGGAAGAGTTCAGCCCACCTTGGTGACCTTCTCAATATCCTCCTTCTGGTCTGAGCCCTTCACAGGGACACGAGTAATTCCAGGCAAGTCAATCAAAGTCAGATCAGGGGCCGCCGTCGCGTATCTGTCGCAGCAGCTCCCATCACCACTACCACCACTCAGGCATCACGGCTACATGGTCATAACTATGGGGTCATCCACTATACCCTTGTTGGCTCCAGCTGCAACATCAGTGAGCCTTTCAATTTCCTTGCGGACCTAACAGAAACCACTCTGAGAGACATAATATCACGTGAAAACCTATGGCAGCTACAAGGCGGCAACTAAATAGGAGCTCTTCATTGGCACCCAAAGCCTCGCCTATTACCTCATCAAAGTCCGTGAACTTCTTCTCAGGGCGGTCAGGGAATACTGCCCAAGCATCATCAGGTTTATGATCACCTAAGGAAGGGCCCCCTCCACTCGTAAACAACCGTCATCACTCCCGCTCACTTTCAGACAGATGGACCAACCTAAGCTCAAGAGGTCTTCTTGTTACCACCCCATCCCCACGAGGGAGGAAGTCAAGCCCAACAACGCTCTCCAACACCTGACAGAGACCACCGTGAAGTCGACCATGAGCAGCAGTCGACAGGGCACCCTACCGAACTCTTCCCTGAGCTTTGGGTACCGACAACGACAATTCGAGGGAGGTTGATAATCTTCTGTAGGCCGACGTCCCTGAGAGCACCAATGACCCTCACAGAGATACCCTCAATACTACCTGAGCTCATCCACCACATTGATAAGCCGTCGGAGGTTATCATATAGGCCGTTGGGAGTAACAGTGGATTCAGCAGCAGCTGCCGTCATCGTGATCAACTCCTGCTACTAAACTCTGAATACAACATCCATCGGAAGCCCATCTAGCCGAAATTAAGCAACATAGAAACACAACTCGTAGGGGTCGATAGAAACTCAATGGTCCCTGTATGAATAGACCATGTCATACCAATGCTACATGTTGACTCTACACGAGAAAGTTGTTTTTCAGAAGAGCAACTACCTACAACACGACTACCTCCATGGAGCACACCAAGTAGCTTCACCAGTGATTATACTGGGAATACTCCCAGACATACCAATCATAGCCACACTACCTTACTATGTTGGTCGAGGAAGGATCACAGCCCACGGTTGAGATGCACAACTCTTCACACGTAACACTCTCCAAGGGGTCGATCAATAGATTCACAAGTAGTACGGTAATCCACTACGAGCGCTTGTCAAAACAAACCAGGCCTGGTACGAAAGAGAAAGCTATTTAATAATGCAACTTCTAACAGAAGAGTTTTCTCGTGCATCCGGGTGATAATTTCGTGGCGCGTGACGGGTTGAAGCGCAAAACGATGGTAGCCACCATGCATGTGCAGTGTCACCCTTCTCGTGCGGATCCTCCCTGGACGAATTGAGTGGCCTGGATTTCGTGGGGATCGCCATCACTCAGCGTGCTCAAGTCCTGTTCCATAACTAAATCAGCGCAAGGAGGAACCTTGAATTGAGATGACTACTCTAACGATACTGAGTTGATATTCCAAATGACACCGGATTGTGCGAGCAGTAGATCTGTTGCGGAGTATGTGAGTGTTATCGTGATCGTTCAGTTAGCGACCGACTGTCGGCGTCAGTCGCTCACAGACGTTGGTTACTCTCCTCGCCATTACAGCACAGTTATTCCAACGAATTCATAATCCTGTACCCAGCAGAGCATCGCAACAAGGCCACAACGGCTATACCACTGAGACCAATTAACACACTCAACCCTTCCACGCAGCGAGAAGATATTGATACAGTAGTCTGCGCGACTATAACTGCTGGATGACCAAAGTCGAGGATCGTTGCTGAAGTTCGTCATTAAGGCTGATAATACAGAATCCTCACCAAGGAGGGTAAAGAGGAGGAGGAGGGGGAGGAGCACAACCGTGACCTAATATTTGACCACAGGGTTTCCAACAGTAGATGTCATGTGACCATTGACCACTGGTTGAGCTTGACTATATACCACCTGAAACGTAATGACTCCCCAAGTCGAGACACCGACTGTCGGCATCGATCAGGGTTGTACAAACATATCTCGATCCTAACTATGACGAGCCAGCCCGAAGTCGGAAACAATGCCAATAGAAGGTGAGTGACATGGGTCGATTTCGGTAGTCGTTGGGCTACTAGAGCAGTCAAGGGTATTATCAATAGTCATGTCGAAACGAAATGATGGGATTGCGATGACTTACTCCGTTAGAAGCAGTAGGATAGGCATATGCTGTAGCATAGGCGACGGGACGCGGATTAGCAGCAGCCGCCGCTTTGCGCTTGCGGTACCTCTGCCAGTAAACTACGAACGCAGCAATGGCGAGCAATACTGCTGCTATCCCCACGCTCATCCAGATCCAAAAATACCTGACCACATCTTCATCACACTATGGAGGGTGAGGACAGTTGCTTTCAAAACTCACGCAGATAGCCTCTCGCAGCGATCACCATCCCACCACCTCTCACACACGCAAAAATTGGTGTTGAATCCTTGGAAGCATACACCATGGCTACCGCACTGATTACCGGCCAAGGGATTACAGGTACTCATGAAAAATGTGAAGAGTTTTTGACGAAACTTGAGTCAAAGGAGCTGCACAGGTACATATAAGCACTCTAAGACATATGGAAAGGGCCACAATCCGAGACGTTACGAGGGCGAGGGGAACGCGACACGACAAAGAGGAAGTCGTTGTCATGCAACAACATTCAGAGAGGTAGAACTCAACCGTGGATACCGATACAGATAACAGCATGGAAATCTATACAGGGCTGAGTTACTGCTGTAGTCGGGCATCTCCAGATTGACCGGAAACTTGACCTTACTTGTCCTGGAACGAGGCCTGATTGAACTGAATCGATCGACAATCTTTGTTGCATTCATAGTGAGCTCTGTGAGGAAGCACCTCTCAGCACGGCCCTCGTCAACGGCATCCTCGATTCCCTATTGCTTGGCAAAAAAATACCAACGCTGGCGTGACGTACACACTTGCCTCACTCAGCCTCCAAGAGGGATACGCATGCACCAGATCGCCTGCACGCATGCACATTAGACGCGCCACTTAGCGAAAACTTGTCTAACTACTGTTACCACAGTCACCAGAGCCCCTGGTCCAGGGGGATCCAAGTATCTCCCAAAAGGGTTGTGATGGAGGGCTGTTGAGTGTATAAGTCTACTGGTGAGGATGAGCATTGATGCCTCCTTTCCCACAGTATAATCGGTTTCTTCGAACTCGAGACTCGCCGTCGTAGGCAGGATGGGCATCTGGCTGTGGTGATAACTCCGTACGGAATCCTTCTTTTTCCAGAGCCCACATTCCGCTCCGTTGCCTCTAGTACTGTTAAAGGAAGGGCAACCTCCTCACTAAGTATAGGAGACAGGTGATTGACTTCAGGAAAACTCGAGGCTTGTCGGCCGGAGGCCTCGAGGGAGTGGTAGCCCGCATCGGATCCATCGGAACTGGATCACAATGGAGCTCCGTACTCTGTGACGCCATCGAGGTTTCCGTTCAATGACGCGTGTCTGACCGTACCACACCACTTCTATTTCGCCCGCCCATCATCTACAGCTCGTCGAGAAATTACAACGGCTTTAATAACATCTAGGGAAATAACCTGTATCTGTGTGGAGAGGCTGGCCGTCTAACGAAGACGTCCACCCGAAACCTTCCTATCGAGGGAAGTCTAATTAGGCTTTACCATCATTGACACATGTAGGGGTGAGATCCTCTACAGCAAGGGCTTTCAAGTTGACGCCTCCTATAGTTTATTCCTTGTTACCTCTGTTCTACGTTCGCAATACCCTGCTCAACACCACCCTATCCGCCTTGGAAGAGTACCCTTGAGCCGCCAGCGAGGAACGGAAGTTGACGACACAATGCAAGGCAACACGCCAAGATAACATTTGAAACCACAGATACAAATGCTGCACGCTAAACAATCACAGCACGCATCAAAACCAACGGGTGTCTCTTGCAAGTATAGCAAATGATGATGGATGGACGGTTAAAGCTTGCTCTCATCCAAGGACACATCCTCCCACTTCAGCACTCCATCAGCCCGCAACTGTACACCATGTCGCGAGTCGCAAGTCCTGAGGTCCAAGGAAATAGCGATCAGGCCCACTGGCTGAGCTTCATTACCCGTTGCCACCAGCAAACATGCGCTTCTTTTCCTCATCAGAATCGGCGCTCCCACCAGCGAACCCAGGACCCCACAACTTCGCCCCAATCACATTGAGGACCGAGCTCGAGCCCACCACTTGCGACATGTTAGCTACAATGACCTTCTTGTATTCGTCGCTCAAGACCTTCGATAGGCCGGACGTTGGGCCTAGCTCAGAATCATCCCACCAGCCCTCCTAAAACTAAGATAACCTACCTCGATAAGGCTGGTACATATAGAAGGCTTGTTGGGGTAAGACCAGCTCTGGGCCCTTGAGGTCAAGGGTATCACCAAGTGTAAGAAGACTGAGTAAAAACTTAATGTCATCGGGGAGGAACTGACTATCTTCTATATTGAAGGAACACCTAGGAGAGGAGCGGTAACATAACATTGCGTTATTCTCAATGGACCTACCATAACTTGAGGCTGAGCTGGGAGATGGTCAAACGCTGGAGCTTGAGGACACGTCCCAATGGAGCCGGCGTGGTACAGAGATAGTGATACCTATATAGCACGATAAGAACAATCCACCCGAGTCGAGTCTTCATTCCTTACGGCACTCCAGCTCGAGCAGCAGCACTGGTGATGGTGAGTGATGACAGACCAGGACCGGAGCCCAGTGAGGCTATGAATGCCCCTGTGAGGGCAGTCAGGTCATCCAGGGCTCGCGTGTCCAGCGTCAACGACAATGGCGGGACGGTCACACACACATCGCGAAGGTTCTGAAGGACAAGAAAAAGATAGCACAGAGTTGTTAATGGGAAGCCTACCATGTCTCGTCCACGTCGGGCATTCAACCAGATTCCGCTCATCCCTAGGCCAGGCGCCGCCCGCGAATGTCTTCCAGATGACAAGATGAGGAGATTTCGTGGTACATGTTCGAGCCGGAGACCTGCTACTCGGAAGGATCGGAGTACCTGGGAACTCGTAGATGAAGCCCAACTATGCAACAGCTGGTGCCCACTAGAGTATCAGAATGATCAGAGCCACCTTCCACTCCACAGCTCGCGATGATGGAAGTCTTACTCACACCGCAGTAGCTGAAAGAGAAGTACCACGAGTAAAACATGCTGGTCTAGACCCGGACGGCAACTCACAAAAGATCCTCTCTTGCTCGCCTCAGCCTTCGAGCCTTCGATCCAGGGCCGAAGACTCTCACCCCAAATTCACCGAGCTGCAACTTGAAGGACCATGCCGTATCGACCTGACACAAGACGGAGTGGATAGCCAGTCCGAGGTCGCATCTCAGAAATCCCCGAGAGCACTCGCAACCTACCTCATCAGCACTGTCCTCCACTGCATGTTCACCAGTCTTGTCGAATGCCGCGAGATGCAAGGAGGGATTGTATGGTCGTAACCGGACCAGAACACCACCCTCACAACTAGGCGAGGGGAGTATCTGAGAAAACTCTGCAGGGCTCAAAACGACAGGGCACTCTCATTGTACCTGCAGGATAGTAGCTGGAAAGCCCTTCCTAGTTATCGGCATGCTGCTGGGGCAGTCGTCGACATCAATACGGTATAATGATGATATCTTACAAAGTCAATAAGTACTGAATCGAGGCCGTTCCACTGATGCACACACGTACATTCCTTTCGAACTCCACTCGGACAAGCAAGTAATGCTTCGTCCGGAACGGATCGCAGAAGCCGACCGATTTGGTCGAGTCCGCGGGTATCTAGAGACAGTAGCATGATGACACAATGCCAGACACGAGGAGAGCTGACATGAGTGAACGAACTCTGGGTCGGGTCGTCCTCGGGGCACACTAGAATAGACTCTAGATGGTAGCACTTGTCGTTGCATACCTTAGAGAGGAGATTTCAAAGCGATAACAACAACGACAAGCTGACCTGCAAAGACGACTTCTGATTCTCCTTATTGTCATCAGCGGCTTCATAAACAGCCACATTGACAACCCCACGGTTCACGACCACCTCCACAGTGAGGACCGCGACCTGAGACAGCATGTAGGGAAGAGTTTCCCTTGTTAATCCTCACTTCTAGTGTTAACTCGTTGCGCATGATCATCGAGTAGGCTCCCGTATGGGATGCCCTTGGGATGATAGGGCCCGTGGGCAGCCATCCAGAAGATTCACCACTCGAAGGGTCAGCATAAACCACTTGCAAAAACCGATCCTAAATCATCAGTAACAACCGTAGAAATGATGAACACATCAAAGCAAGTTTACACGTCGAAGATCAGACCAATGAACCGGTGAGTTCTCCATAGGGCCGAGCAATACTCCCTTCGCGTCCCCTTGCGACACCTTCAAGCACTTCCCAGTTCGATTAAACCTGACCATCAGGACGATCCACTTCGTTACTAGGAGCAGCAACCAGGCTCAGTAGCTTACATTATGATGCCGGGGATGGCCGTGATGACAGTAGACCGGACGAGATTGAGGGGTAGGGATTCAGGTGTCGGTATCTGAGTGGAGCATCTCCCATCCCGTACCGAAAACGGGTGCCCTCACCATAACACCGCTGCTGGGCATTAGAGAGCCTGCATCATCCTCAATCTGCTGCTTCTCGACAACATCAGCCTGTAGCACCACACTCGACCCACCAAGCTCCACTTCACAGGAGTCTCTCGAGGAAAGTGGGACGAGAACTCGACGCCTGATAGTCATCAACTGGACCAGGAGTAACTCGGCTTAACCTCACCATTGGCCTCCTTGAAGCTGCTGTGCTTGGTTGTCCACAAACCCTACTGTCAACGACAGGCCGCCCTTCTTCCTATCCTCGATGGGCGCCATATGATACAGATCTTTATCCGAGGCCAGTGACGGTGACCGCACAAGATCATTCACCTGGCAGAGTCCGATAGATATCAGCCACGAAGGCATGATTGCCACTCACAGTCGTTTGCATCGGGTATATGTCGACACCTTCCACAGAGTTGACGAACCAGTTTTTGCTGAAGAGTGTGAGTTGCTGGCAGCCATCAGGATCGCTTGTCACCACGACCGAGATGTTCACACTGAGACCAGCGCCGTTGACCACCGGCAGATCGATAGTCTGAGGCGGAGCGAAGCACTCTTTCAAACACACTATCCCTTCGTAACCTCACTTGTACGACGTTGAGATCCGCCTCATCGTCAATGAATATTGGACGACTCCAGTGAGTCCCTCGAGAAGAAGAGCCCGGCACTCTCACTTTCACATAGGATGCATCGATGTCAAATATCGGTATCGAGCCGGACCCCGACGGGCCCAAGTGGAGAACCTATGGGCCGAACACTGTTGCACTGGGCTGAGGGATCAGCCTATGCTCACATGAGGATCCCTCGCCTGACTGGCTGTATTCGCTTCCACCTCAACATACATAGGGCATTCGTTGGTGACCAGGGCTATAGGCAACAACGATATCATCCTTGAAGCAGCGCAGACAACAGAGGTTTGTTGCTGTCTTTCCGATGCTGACTCCTCCTCGCCAGATGAGGATGATGATGATGCATTATCGGAGCCATGCACCGGGGAGTATTGACAGTTTACATACCTGAATGATAACCAGCCTCACAAAAATACAGGCGAGAAATTCGTGGGCGATCGACGAATCGGGGCTTACATGAGCTCATCTGGGTTGCTGAACTTGCGGCAGGACATCTTAAGCCGCCTAGTCCTAGGGGTAGACCCCCCGATATTGAACGTACAGGGTAGAGGCTCGCTGCGCTCCCAGTTACCGTCATCAGGCTGGATAGAAAAACCCCCTCCAGCGTGAAAGATAGAGCTAGGAACGCCGATGAAAGCCCTTGGCTCCAGCAGGAAGTAGCCTTCTTGATCACAGACAACGTCCCCAAGTGATGTCGTCAGGGAGCTTGGTGTAACCACCACCGCCTCGCCAGTGTCCGAGACGTGAGCCTGCATATAGACTCGCAACGGAATTCGGGTCCTAACATACCAAGAGCTCGATAACTCCTCAGCGATGGTGTACTTACATGTTGGCGATGCGCACAGGTCCGCTGAATACCAGAAGCTTTCGTATCGGCGACAGGGCAACCACCTCGGCCTGCCAGTTACCATTGTTGGCCACCGAGAGCTCGGTCTCGTGGAGGAGCTGGGCAGTGCCAGGGGAGTCACCCCCGACCAGAACCTCATCCATAGTAGCACCACTGAATAAATGGTCAATGCCTATGTGTTTAGGGCCGGGCTGGATGGTCTCCTTGACACCAGTGTCACCACTCAGGACCAGGGCGCCGTCAGTGAGATTCACCACCAACAATGCGTCGTTGTTGTCCTCATCAACAGGATGGCTCCTGCTGGCCGTGAAGTCCTGCTTTGACGAGAACTGTGGGAGGAGCTCATTGAGTACTCCCAAGCATAATGGCGAGACTATAAGGTCCGAACTTGAAGCCTCGGGGGAGGCTCGCATGTCGACCCGAACTATACGACCCTCTGGGTCTTCCTGATCACTCATCCGCTGTATCTGACAACAAGGCAGCGTTGGCGTAGAGGTAGGAGCTGGCAAGACTGACCTCCACATTGGTGGTGAGGGGTAGTAATAATGGTTCCCATTCCCCCATTTTGTAGTTGATGACGCTTGCCCGAGTAGTGACGTCAGCGGCCAAGATCTTGAAGACCGGCGGCTGGCGGGCACTGCCTGCAGTGAGTCTGGCGCCTTGCTGGTAGTAAATGGACAGCAGCTTAGTGCCGACTCTAATCCTTAAAGCCGGTCTCGATAGACCACTAGTAGAACAATACACGAGCTCGACAAGGACGTGTGCCCCAGGAGCGAAGAACACCGCCACCGAGGCTTCCAGCACTCGCCTAGAACTCGGACCTGAGCATGGGAGTGACGACCACTGAGCTACATTCAGGATAGATGATTCTCACGTGAAGACGACTTGATCCCTTTTCGAAGGTCCCGGAGTATCTTCCTTATACTCATAACATCAGGACCGGCAAGGCTCAGCGCCAGAGAGTTCTCAAACCGTACAGTATCCAACAACACGCTCAACTTCTCGCCAGGGATGCTCACGATCTTCCCTTCTATTGTCACCAACGTGCCTTCGCGATTCTTCAACAACCGCCTCGGCCCAGTAGCTCCATTACTAGAGGCAGCAGAGGTCAATGAGCGTATCTTCACCGCACTCGCAAGATTCACGATAGTTGGGAAAACTTCGTTGTCATCAGTCTGGTCCGATCCCTCAACCATCTCCTGCTTCGATACCCTAGCATCAACATCGAGCCCCACTCGAACAGACGACCCGTCACAGCCGAACAGAGTGATGCTGATGTTGCCAAGCTGTAGATCTGCATCCGGTAAGTAGCCTAGTAGCCGCGAACTGACATACCGCCTTGTCTCCGTCACATTGGACAGTGAACACGCCTTGGACACAGTACGCAGTCCCTCCTCTACGGCCGACGACAGGGAGATATCGATGCTCTGTTGGCCTACGACACGCACTGTAGGGGAGTCCGTCAGAGCCAGGGAGAAGTTGAGCCCAGCATCGCCCTCCGTATTGGACGTGACCTTAATAAAGGTATAGCTAGCCACTCTCGCAGTCGCCTCTCCGACGTGAACCTCCGCCATCATGTCCCGACGGCTGGCTGTAAGGGCCATAGACTTGAACGACACTTCAAGAGGATGAGCTCCTTCATGCGTAACAAGGCAGAGGGATACCTTCCCAAGGCCAGCCCTAACTTGAACATCTGCGCGCTTCCTCTTGGTAGCAAGCTTATGAATACCAGCCAAGACCCTCTTCTCCTCATCTACATCAGGAACCGCCAAATCAGAGCCAGCGAATGCAGCTCTAACAGTCTTCCCGATCTGCCGCAGGACCCTCAAGGCTTCGGGTGTGATGGTCACCGAGATCTCATCTTGTACAGTAGCCTCAACCGCTATCAGCTTGGAGAAGTCTGCCTCTTCCTCTACTACTTCCCAAGACAGGGGCAACGAAACAGACAATGCCGCCGAGCCGGACGGTAGTATAACCTCCTCCGTCAAAGCTGGCTCAACGTCCGTCTCCTGTTCGCTACTCAGAAGGAGATCGTCTTGAGACCCCTGACCATTGCTACTCACAGGAGATCTCGGTGGTGGGAGGCAGAAGGCTGAGGCGTGCACGTTGTTAACAGAGGCATCAATGCGTACCGTGGAGGCATCTTCCATTTTGGAGTCTAGCGTGACCACTCCCAGGTTCACCAACACGTGGTCTCCGCCCTCGAAAGATTCCTCAGAGCTCTGCTCCTGCGCATCCAGATCCATGAGGTCCACAACAACATCAGTCGGACCAACATCATGAGCCTCCTCCTTCTCCACTACAGCAAGCTCTAGCACCGGGGCTGCCGCTCGTAGAGCTATCAGACAAGGCAGCCTTGCCACGCTCGTCGACTCTGCTATAGCGGCGCCAAGATCATCAATACGGTTGATGAAGTGCTCTATAGGAGGGGCGGCGGCCTTCTCAGGCGTAGTAGCCTCCTTATAGGCTCTACCCAACGATTCGATGCTCTTCAGGTCTACCAACAGGGGCCTTATACGCAGCTGCTGAGTCTGGGCAATGACGGCTGACTGGTACGGCCATGGTGATGGATAGAGTCCCCATAGTATTGACACAAAGGGAGCCATCCCCTCTGCTGCTGATGGAACCTAAGGCAGGGGAAAAATTCACGATGGCGATTCCTGGGTTCAACAACGTACTGACTGTGTACACGGAGAGATGATCTCCTTCCCGGCGACTTCCAAGGAGATCGATCGCACAGTGAGCTCCCCCGAGACAGCCAACTTATCCTTAACACATCGTGACACCTTAATAGAATCTAAGAAGACACACTGAGATCGTTGCTTCACAGAAGCACCAACTTTTCAGATCTGCTATTCGGCCCACTACAATGGCCTTCCTCCTATCCTTCGTGTCCTCACTATCGAATAATGACAGGCAGGAGCCTTTGCTGTCTGAATGCAATTATCGCTAAACCATACCACTCCTTTTCCAACTTACCAACACTGATCTCCACCACGGTCCTTTCCCCGTCCATCCTCGGCAGTTCCAACTTTCCCCCATGTCTCCTCGCGAAGTCCAACAGCCCCAGCTTGACCCTCTCCAGCTCCACTTCAGGAACCTCCATTCGCTCCTGTTCTCCTCCTTCCTCAGAGAATAATGCATCCGAGGCCTCCATCATAGTTTTCGTAGCCTCCCTAGCGTCCTCAGGGTCCACAACCTCTACCTCGGCTGAGAGCTCTCGAGACATCTTCGCAATGCTTTTCAGGAACCCAGGAGTGATATCGGACAACAGATAGCCACTGTGAACATCCAGACTGCCTCCCTTATACGTCAAGCCGACTGCTGCTTCTGATGAGCTCTCCCCTTGCAGTGTTATACACCCACCACACGTGTCCTCGACGTCCTCAGTATGGACTTCAAAACTCGAGCAAGCTCCCTTCCATTCCGAATCAGCCAACGCCAAGGAGACCTTCTTCACTTCTACCACCAAGCCGTCAGGGCACTGCCCATCAGCGCACACTTCCAAGCGCGCAGCATCTAGGACCAGGCTCAAGCCGAAATCAGGCAAAGCCATAGGAGAGGGCGCCTGTAGCTGCCGAGCCTTCTGCACTGCCTCTCTAATACCTAAACGAAAACTCCATAGGAATCGCAGCCGATAATCGTGATCTAAAGCATACGAAAGTCAACCTCAGGAGTACCTTTTCTCATATCCTTCAGCGACCCCACTATCTCCTTCACAAGATCCCTCACAGTAGCCAGCGTACCATTAACGAATCGTAGGCATGCAGGAGTCAGCCGTACACACAGTGTTGAGGCCACGCTAACTTCCACGTGGAGGGGCGCTCGCTTTAGCACTACATGGACCTCGCTCGGGTCGAGGAATTGAGTGCACCCAAAGGCCCCTGCGATGACGACAGAGTTGTCACTCATACTCAGACGGTACTCTTCCCCATCCTTGCTGGTGACCTGAACTCTACCAAGGATACATGTGAGCTCGTCTGCCATTTCTGCTGGCTTTATGTGGACTATCGGAGCCATCATGTCGACCTTAAGGTGGACCAATTTCGTCGCGACATGCTGAGATGCAGACTGCAAGAGGTCAGTGAGATCCGTCATGTCAAGCTGAGATGCCCTCTCCTGGATTTCCGTTATGGCGGAGATCTTAGCCTCTTTATATTCAGTGGCGAACTGTGCTCCTGATGCAGCGAACTTCTTCAAAGTAGTCGGCTCTATCCAAGCAACAAGGGCATCAGAGGTGATGGACACAGTAGCTTCATATGGGTCGAGGATGCCCCTACCACGAGGCTTAGACCGAGTAAAGCTTATCTCCACTGAGGGTCCATCAGGCCTCGAGTCGAAGCTCAACAGGTGCTTGCCATAAGCCTCCACTTGTACGTCATCAACACCGCCGTCCACAGCGAGCTCTTGCGGGGAGGACAAATTGGGCACTACTACGTTGAAGAAAAGTCGGCCCAAGCCAAATGTCAATGCAGAAGGGGTATCATCATCTCGCTGGTGCTGGAGGCAATCCACAGTTACATTGGTGAGTTCGAAGGTCCAAGTGACGCTGCGCTGCATTTTCTTTCCACTACTGCCAGCCCCCTTAGCGGCGTTTCCAACCACCTTATCCACTTCCTCCTTTCCTGCCCACGAGGCGAACCATGAGGTCACCTGTGCCTTCTCCTTCTCAGCATCCTCCTTCAACCTAAGTCCTCTCTCATAGCGCCATCTAGCTAGGTCCATAGCCGGCACCAAGGCCTCTATATTATCGATACGCGCCGACTCTTTCGAAGCTTTCACCAACAGAGCCTGATACTCGGCCTTAAGGACGTCCTTATCGCTCTCCTTAATATCTGATGAGAGAGCCTGCCTGACCAGCTTCCCTTCGGCATGCAAAGTCCTGTTGGCTTTGAGCAGTATATTAGCTCTTTCTCTATCGATAGTGACCCGGCCTCCATTCACAGTAAGGGACCAATGCATAGCCCGATTTTGCTGAGTACTACTGATGAGCAATGTAGCGTCCAAAGGCTCTGCTTGTAGAGGCATTCTAGGCGACTCCCCCACGTCAATGCTGAGGCCGCTGAGTTCACAGCGCTTATACCACTCCCCTGTTACAGCCGCTTCCTCACCGACCTTCCACTCCTTGTTACAGGACAACACGGAGGCCCCACCGAGAGATATGGTTATCACTGAGTCGCTCACTCGAAATGATATACAAATGTCTTTAATTGAAATCTGAGAAAGACGTTGACCACAAGCCACCTTTACATGCCCTTACCTGTATGCTGTTTATCATAGCTGTCAATAACGTCCCTGTAAAACTGCCGACCTCTTCTGAGTCCAACTGTCGCTTTAGCTCCATTGCTCGAACAAGATTCTCTATGAGTTCCCTTTTGTCCCGCAGCAGCGTCGCCCTCAATGCCTCCAGACTACCACCAGCTTTCTCCAACCTCTCAGCAAAGCCCAAAGAGCTGAGCTCTATTCTGACCTTCTCCACTTCCACAGTTGTGCTTGCCGATAGAAGCGTGCTCCAAGGGATTTTGATACGAATCCGTCCCACACTGCCCTCCGTTAGGTTAGCCGCTCGCATGTATTTACTCAGAGCCGCTGTATTCAGTTTAGCATTCATAATAGTCATCTCACCATTCCACAGATCATGCTCGATCCTAGCCTGTCCATCCTGTAGACCATCAACGTACCGAGAGAGCCACCCTATTATGAAGTTCTGCAGAGACGATCGACGACCGGGCGCCGCCGTCGCTGCCGCCTTCCCGCTACTATTGATAGACATCGATAAAAAATGAAGCAATCAACTCGAGAGATCATCAGCACCCACTCTATTATACCAACAGCGCCTAACCCTCCAGTCGTCCGACTTCCCCTACCATAAACGGCACGGTTCTTCTTCCCAGAGCTGCCATGAACATCCTGGCCCAGGAGGCACCTCACGCGCCGAATCGTCTATAGCTTTCCCTCCCTTAAAGTTCCCATTGGCACTCAATGGCCCAAGCCACGTTCAATTCTAGCCAGTCGGCTCTCGGCGACCTTCCAGTGAGTACTACATAACGCAAGAAGGTGATACAGAGCAACAACAGTATACGGTATATGAACTACCACACTCAGCATCGTGAGCAAGCGGCCTCCGCATACGTCTTGTCCGAGTGAATGACACAACCCTAGGCAGTCAGGCATAAAGCTCTTCTACGAGCTCATATTCTTCCAAGCCGGTGACACTACACCTTCATCCCCTTCCCCCGCGAATACTACACACGGTCGGTTGAACTCCTCTTCGCACTCGACACTGCAGTTCCGATTCGGGTTAGACCCATATGGATGTCTAGGTGACTCATCAAAGGTCGGTGATGATTACAGTCGCAGTGGGGCATTACAAACGTGTCCACTAACGTCACTCGCCGAGTGTACGATCCTACAGCTGCTGGTAGAGAACGGTTATTGGGCTCTCCAGATGCAATCTGGGTCCATGGCTTTCCTTGGCTATGGAACCATTCATAATATGCTCACCAATCTACGAAGTTGGGGGCTGACAGTGCTGTGGGAAGGGATACATACTGTGCATCTGTCTCTCCTAACTACCAACCCCCTCTTTCCTATACGGAGTCCACTGGAGGCTCAATACACTGTCCTCGAGGTGCTTAACGACGATTCCTTTGAAGACCATCCCACCCATAGTAAACAGTAAGTTGCTAACGGACATGCTCAGATTAGAATTGCAACGGCAATAAGGTGATAGCGTCTTAGGGGCCACTCAACTCGGTACGTATTCTTAAGTAAAGGGAGCACTACTCGCACATGAAGCATGCGGGACAAGACAAGAACCGTCAAGAGCTCTCAGCTACTCTCTTAATACGTGGCATGAAGCAACAAGGCAGCTGAAAGATGACCCTCGATAATGGAACTAAGTCAACCATAACTACCACCGATCCGCACTGCCAGAATCCCCACACGGGGCTACTCCCATCCCCAAAGCCAAGTTCATGGGCATCACTCTCCTGCCTATCCAGCTCCGAGTATTCACTCATGCCGCCAGCAGTGTCACTATCAGTGTCCTCGACGCTGAACTGGAAGGAAGGCTCTACGAATGAAGTCCTACCTAGAGTAGTACATCCTCCGATGAGCAGGAGAGGGACAGTCGCTTAGGCGAGTCCTTATCACAATCGACTGCCTCGGTCCTGCTCGAAGACATAGGAGCCTCTGCCTCTACAAAACTCCCGGTATAATAACAAAGTAGTGCGAGCAGTAAGCATAGCGCCGATGTACGTACTCTTCATGGACCGTCGAGCTAGCTTGTCCTTCTCCTCTTCAAACCGCTGGGCCTCCCTCTGGCATACAACCTGTGCCTCAATACGCGGTGGGTCGTAGTCGTAGACTGCATCAGCAGTGACCTGAATAATAGCGGTGTGGGGAGGACCAATACTGCATCCATCATCAACTCACCGCCCTAGGGTGGTTCTCGTACACGGTGCCTTCCTCTGTCTCGAAAGACGAAAGCACGATGATTATTAGGAGGGAAATTAACCTTCAAAGAGACTCAGGACCAATCTACTAAGCAATGACCACGAGAACGACTAAGGGGTCGTTCGATAAACCGATTTCGGAATCAAAATCGATTCCGGTATCGCTTATTACGCGCATAATATGATGCTAGAATCGATGCTGAATTCCACAATTGATTCAATAAACAAGGGGTAAGTGCACGATGCGGTTGAGGAAGTCTAAAGTCAGACAAGATTACAAGGAGCTCAGTATTAGTGGTGTCTAATTCTCGTGGGACTTTTCGGATGCCGCTGAAACTTCTCAGAACTTATCCCTTAGAGTTGAGCCCATTCACCCTTGACCCTCTAGTGTACTGTGTCTGCTTATGTCGTATAAGCCTCGATGCAGTAGATTAGGTAGTCTCCTTAGTGCCTCTAATCCCAACCTCTCAGAGATTCGGTAGGATCCTTAGTCTGACCACACAGTAAGGGTCTACGGTGTAGGTCGTTGTATACCAGGGAGCAGCAAGGGCTGCAGCAGCAGAAGGCAGCTACGGCCGAATTTAGCAAGATCATCAAACGTCACTGCACGGTCTCTGATCGCAATCAGAAGGTTATGATAGTAGGCTGCAATCGACCCTTGAGCTGGTCTATCCCTCTGCTACTGAGTAGGTAGCTGTGAACATGAGCACTCAACCGGGAAGTGTAGACTATCGTGAAACCCCAGTGGACCCGACACAGGTAGCAGAGCCGACACGTTTCGTCTAACACTTATGGTGATTGTGCGGCATTGATCATAGTTTACTGGCTCACTCAATTCACGGTGCTTATGAACTACCTTGACCAGTGTGCCTTCACTAGGTCCCTCAGTATCATCATGAGATATCGAAGATCAACAAAGTCCAAGCTGAGCTAGAGGGAGTACGCCATAGAATAGCTCAGTGGGTCTACACTGGGAGTCGCATGTTACGAAACAGTGATTATTATCAGATTAACAGCGGAGGAAAAGAGTCGAATAGAACCTCTTAGAAGGCAGGGCCAAACCCTGATGAAGTGACACCAACCATGTTTATGCATCTTAGACGCTCCCTTAGTGTATCTAGCCTTGCCGGTAGTAGCATCACCTCTCTGGACACGTGGTTCGACTGTTATGGACGGTACGCCTTGCCTTGTCAATGACGCCCTCACCGTCGCAGATGCACTCAGGCCCAAACGCAAGTCAAGTGTTCATGAGAAGTACCTCAGTTACATACCGTCAAAGGCTAATACGATAGTTAGAGGTGAGCCCTACTGCTCCTCAGTTGAAACCTCACCATCAAGGCAGGTGCCAAGACTCGGAACGGTAGTCTAGTATTTGATACCACTCGGAGCTCAGCAATACCCCTTCGCAAGGGCGTCTTAATAGCATGAGGACTTTGGTCCGCTTTTGCCATCATTACTATGGTGTACATCAACCGTGTCGAGTTATACTACTGCTCACGGTCAATCACAAAGAAGGGCCAGCTTCCTGAGCTGAGTCAGAGGCAACCGCCTTCTGGTTACAGTAGACTAGGTCTATGTCATGAGGAGGGATTGCTATGATTATATTGCGGCAGTGCTATCATAGCACTACTATAATCATAGCACCGCTATGCATGAAATTGTACCGAAATCTATCTAGGTTGAGTCGGTAAGTCATTTTCTCGTTACCATACTGCCTAGTAGCCACCAATGACTGGCGGTCCCCCCTCGCGTTCGGCACCGTTAGCCATGAACGATAGGAAATCGAGTGGGCGTAGCTCACGCTCATTATCTATCACGAGTGTACGAAGAGGAGGCTTGGCTATTCAGAATCCCAGCCTCAAGCGGTACTTCGATTCAGGACAATACTTAGCTGATCGTAACTGGTCAGATTGGCATTGGCGGGGGCTCTGACGAGGCGGGCCAACTCACCTTTCTCCCATTCTAGATCGTATACTGCACGGCCCTCACAGACTGCACGTAAGCTGAGGGCGCCAGTCTTAGTAGCATCACATGATGGAATACTGAGCTCGCAGGGACGTGCCTGTCCCCTCGCCGTTTGTCCGATGCTGCTGAACTGGAGATGCGGTCCCGTATCGAGAGTCTCGAGGAGGAGCTGGCTACAATACGAGGGAGTCAGTATTGACATTTGAAAAATGAGATGGTCTCCCGCAGGCACACCAGCCTCGCGAGTGAGGGCATCAGCGAGGTACGTCCAAGAGGAGGGAGCCATGTAACAGTGTGAGAACTCATCGTCCTTCAGTTCACCCGTAAATGCATACACCAGTCCGCGCACATCAATGTGGTCGGGCGAGGAAGCCACATCGTTGAGAAAAGTACGGCAGGAGAGCCGCTGAAGTGACACTGTCTATCACAGCAACTGGAGGAGTCAGAGGCCCGTCGGCAAGAGCTCCATGCTGAGATCATGGAGATCGCCAAGTCTTCTTTCGGGCAGCAGGTGAGCTACCGTGCTGGCCTCATTCAGCCCACATTAGGGAGAGACGCGGGCGGCACTTCAAAGGCGTGTGACTGAGCTCGAAGGGGAGCTGATGAGAATTAAGGAGGACCTGGCCTCCGAGAAGCAACGGGCTGATGGAATGGCAGCAGAGCTACAGCAGAAGCGCCGGGGAGCGGAAGAGTTAGAACAACGTGTGGGGTGGTTGAACACAGCGCACGTTGGTGATTCCCCTGCAGTGCTTATTATAGGTCTTGACCTTGACAGAGGAGAACTATAGGATGCGGGCAGAGGCTGACAGATACAATGGCCAAGCTATCGCACTAGAATCACGGTGAGTCTAGGGACGAGTATTGTTGGAAGTACTACAGCAGGCTGAGTTTCCTCACGCCGAGCCTCACTGAGGAGGATAGAGATAGGCTTGGGCAGGTCATAGCAGAGATTATCAACAACAGGTAGGCTGCTATCAGAGGGAGACATCTCATTGAGACGCTCCTTGTCAAGGCCTGCTGCCTTCGTGACTCTTGGCAGTGTTGGTGACACTAACGCGGAAGAGGGGGAAGGTGAGCAGCATTGTGTTACGGGAGTGTTGGTCACGGGCCGCAGGGTCTCCAGGGAAGCTCACCGTGAATACCCTATCTCGTATGGTGGACACGCTACGGCAGGAGAAATCAGATCTTGTCGATGAAATACAGAGCCTCCGGAAGATGCTGCAAATAGAGGCTGGTTATGTCGCCTAGGATATACCCCTAGAGAGTGGCGGGTGTAGGTATCTCGGCGGATCTACGTAAGCTGATGGAGGCAAGAGCACTAGAGTCGAGGGAGAGGACGGGGGACCTTATCAAGGTGAGCAATGCGGTAAGGCTAAAGTGCTCTTCGATAAGGCCTCACTGACAGGAGCGCGACAAATGGCAGCGGCTGGCCAGCAGTAGGGACCTCCAAGTGAAGCAGTTGCAGAAGAGGCTTGCGGAGTCTCGGAAGTGTTGTCGACCAAAGCGGCGCCTGTGCTGACCTGTGTGCTGATCAGGAGCCACATCCCAGCATCTATCAGTGAAGGCCGTCGCACTGCTGTTAGTAGCGATGGTGGTTTCTCCGACCTCAGCGAGATACCAGACCTCAGTCTAAACAGTCTCGACGTTATCCTCAGTAAGGGTACACTGGACGGAGCGATCATCCACAGTTTGGGTAAGGACACTGCTAACCTGACCTTGGTAGTGTATTACTACAGGGTTCCCAGTTGGACAAGACACCACCACCACCCCGACCGAGACGCTGATGTCCGTTATCCTCGTTAGCTTCTATGACTTCGACCTTTGCGTGTCGGATGCAGCTGCTGGACTAAACCCTAAGTGAGTAGTACAGCAGTCGCGAGGCCAAGCAGAGTGATGATGATGCTGCTCAGCTACCGCACCACA
The DNA here is from genome assembly GCF_000006405.1 of Perkinsus marinus ATCC 50983. NCBI lineage: Eukaryota > Perkinsozoa > Perkinsida > Perkinsidae > Perkinsus > Perkinsus marinus. Next base: position 156,277 of record NW_003211646.1, read on the forward strand.
CTGTCCTTCCCTGGCCTTGACATGATTGATGATAGCAATCTATGGGGCGCTCTTGAGACAGAAGGTAGCCGCAGTGGTGCTCCGACAACGAGGGGCTGATTTCCCCTATAGGCTTGAGGTTGGAGTTAGAAGCCTTCCAAGTTGGAGCTACCGCAGCAGGAGCCGGCGGGGCCGTCATTGGCACATCCCATGTAGTGGGACGGAAGACAGGATCGTCCATTGATTCTCATGGACATCAGATAAGCCTGGGAGAGCTCTTGCAGCGGCAAGCGGATACCAACCCAACGATCTCTGGGGAAGCTGTATTCACAGTCACCGGCTCCACCGACATGCCCGAGACCCTTGGATTTGTCAGGTGCTCTATAGCAGCATCTGACTATGGCCAGGACTATGCCAGGTACAAGATACGTTTCCGACACCCCATCGTGGACCACTATGAGCAGTGGAAGCAACGCAAGATGCTCGAACGGGACCTTGGTAGGCGAGGTTCCCGCTGCTATCTCTCCATTGCACATCAGCAGATGCTGGTACCGTAGCAAGTCCAGATATGTTGCCATCGACGACTGCTGAGAGGCCTGGGCGTATCGAGAAGCCACAGGCAACGGTGCCGGACGCGGTCAATAACTCTCGACCGAGTATTCTTACATCAGCGTTGCCACCCCTCTCTTCGATAGTACCGACTTAGTTGTGTACCATGCTGGTGTTAATCCTCATTTCCTAAGGAAGACTGTTTGTGTTACTGTACTTTATCGAGGCTACAGAACTATCGGGCGCCCCTAAATGACACCAATGAGGTACCTTCGCTCCGAACTCTTCACAAAGTTTTGTTTCCACCATTAACTGAGCACTAGACCCGAACACATCCATCATCAACACTTGTCCACTGTTCAATAATGGTTTGTGCTACAGCGTCCAGTGGTTAATACGTGAACAACTGCTCCTCACAGTTATGCTCTGTTTCGGCTGTGCCCGGCCAAAAACCCGAATAGAGTCATACACTGACTATCAACGCGAAACCCTAGATGTTCGCAGCACAAAGCAACAATCTCGACAATATTTATCATCGCTGCTTCCGGTGATCGCACTAGCCGCAAGGATAATGACAAGTGTGCGGCGTAAAGGTGAGGCCACTGCCGCCCCCTCGGGCGACCATCACCACAATGCAAATCATTGCAACAGAAAGTACAGAAGAGAGTCCAGTAGCAGTAGTAATTACAAGAGCAATGCAGCAGAAATCAAATGGTGGTGATAACCCTGTGGCACTGACTTGTACTGCGGAAAATTGGAATTCAGGTTAACATACTTCAGCCCTCAAATTCTACATTGCATTCTTTTTACTGCTGCTGTTGAGTATCATTATCACCGGACTTGGCAGTGGCATCAGCTGGCGCCGAGGCTTCCTTAGGGGCCTCGGCGGTAGTGCTTCCAGCGGCCTGAAAGAACACCATCATTCAAGATCCATCGAGGAGGGCAAACGTACATGAGGGGGGCCTAGCCATCGTACCCTGTGACCATCTTCCCACTCACCCTCTCGGACCTACATACGCCTATAACTCATATCCTGGCGTCACGATACATTACCTCTCCCTTGGCTGTTCGATAAATGCCACGTCCATTCTGCTTGCCAGCCTTCCAGCCACCTTCGTATCTTCAAGAAGAGCGATAGACCCATGAAGGAGAGGGAGTGCCAGTAGACCTACCGGCGACCATCCGGCCACGTGAACACGCCTTGACCGTCCTTCTGGTCATTCACATACTGGCCTTCGTATCTGATGATGATCATGAGGCGAAAGCCCTGCAAGAGCCGAATAGAAAAGATTACTTCCGTCCATCAACCCAAATGAATGTTCCCTTGCCGTGCATTCGGTTATCCTTCCATTCACCTTCATACTTACGGCCATCACCTGAGAATCGTCATCGGTATGTCCCAATGGGAGGAAGCCAGGAATAGTACCCCAACTATAGGTTCCATAACCTTCTATGTCGTTGTTAACGAATGTGCCCTCGTAAACGGAGTTATCTGTCCATGAGAAGCGACCGTGTCCATCCTAAAAAATGAGGAGTGAATAATATGAAGCTTCACGGCGAGCTACTTAGCCTACCTTTTTGCCATTCTTATACTCCCCTTCATACTTGGCTCCATCAGGCCAATCTTCACGACCAAAGCCATCCTGCTTATCATCCTTCCACTGTCCTGTATACCTACACCACCGCATTTTGTACAGCTGACAAGCAGTCTATCCCTACTTGCTGCCATCGGCATGATAGTAAGTACCCTGACCATCAGCCCTGTCATCCTTCCACTCACCATCGTAGATATCACCATCAGCATGAGTGAACTTACCTACCCCAACACGATGATGATAAGCCAAAGACTGTGATACCTACCCTTCCCACAAGCCTTATCGCTCTTCCATTCTCCATCATACTTAGCACCATCAGGCCACACTTGAACTCCGTACCCATCCCGGGAATTGCCCGACCACTCACCAGTATATCTACGAAAGAGGCAGTTATCGTGGAGAACGTCAAATACGAACGACTGCTACATGGCGCCATTCTCGCACTTGAAAGGTGCCCTTTTCTCACGACCAGCACCTTCTGCGGTAGTACCCGCTACTTCACCACTGGCGGCACCTTTAAACAACAAAAAAAAACTCACCAATCACCACAGCAAGAGGCCTACTTTTATCAACACCAGTTGCTGTAGAGCCGCCTTGTCGCTGATCAGCACCTGAAGCAGCACCAACAGCAGCCGTGCCTGCTTGGGCTCCTCCTTGGGAGTCATTAGTGTTGGCGGCCGGCGGCCGTGGGCTACTACTGCTAGTAGCTGCGTTGTTAGAATTACCAGCTGCTTCTGCTGCTGAGGCACCTTGTTCAGTTGCACCACTGGCTCCCTTAGGCTGCCTTGTCGGCGCTGCTGCTGCGTTGGTGGGCTCCTGAGGTGTCTCGTGTTTACTACCAAAGCAAGCACAATTTCCCATTGATAAAAAGCTTTGAAATTAATGTAACGGAGGAGTACCTCTACTGAAAGAATTAGACATATCACACAAAGCATTCTCATTGATGCTGATCTTTTATAACACATACGCCCTAGATCCTTGCGAGAATTCAAAACAACCAACAATTATAAGGTGAAGAGAACAAGAGTAGTCCCACCAGGTTAGACTACCACTGCCAATCGTCATAAAACATTTCAGACAAATCACACAATTTGGGATGAAGCTAGATGAGAAAAATATACATACTTTTTCAACAGTGGTGGGTTCGCTCTATGAGACATGAGCCCGAATGACAACGATGGTCTGAGAGAGGCTAGAGGACGCATTAGTTCACGGCGTCTGTGGATCACGCCTTGTAGGAGTGAGCGCACGAAAGCGGTAAGTGGGTATTAAGGCCAAAGTCGATCTCAATAAGGCAGGCACTGATCTCATTACGTTAGACCATTCTAATACCGATGGTATACTCTAGCTGGAATGCTGGCATTCAAGTATCGGAGATGAGAACGTCCCAATAAGGTCGAAGCTTGGCTCGAAACGAGAAGTATCGCTTACGATGGCGTAGCGAGATTGTCATCCATAGTCGTGCCGCACGACTCGTGGGCTATCATCAGATTTCACCAACTCGAAGTCGTCAAAATGCCGCCAACGAGATTCACAGGCTGACAGGAATTCTACATTTCTTCGAGGTGTAGGTAATCTCAGTGGTGAGTTACTCCACTGGAGTAGATCACAACACTATGGCGAAATACGCTACTCAACATTTGGAGTAAGGTTCGGTGGATTATGCACGAAATTCTTGCCAGGAATCTTACAGCAAGATTTGGCAGATGTGCAGTAAGCTGGTTGCTGCTCTCATTGAGCCAACATTGGTATTGGTAATAAGTTATTACTAATAACTGTTCATGGACAGTTCATGGAAGTTGGCCATGAGGACAAAAATTGGCAAATATGTGTTTTCTGTGATTGCGAGCGATTTATGTTATGGTCGCCAAAATATGAATTGCTCACAATCACACGATCATCATGTTAAGAGTCTCAACCTGAGACTCAATGTTGGTGATGTATATGACGATAATGAAGCGAGGAACTAATTTGTGCTGTTAGTTGGCAATTTACGACTCTCACCATGGTTCGCGACTCGGCTCCTCCCCACAGTGGAGATACGAAGGAGCTTGATGGTTTCGTTAGAAGCATCAATATTCGGCATAATACTGCGGATGGGTGGTCACATGTGGTGCAGTTATTTTTGGAATTGGTCCAGCTCGTGGTGAGCCAGTTGTATCTATTGTTGGATATTTTCGAGGAAGGTCGGGATCAGTATATCCGAGTGAGTGTATAGTTCCGACTCTTGGATATTGAAATTCAGGCCTCGTCATATGTGGTCGCTTACCTTTTGGCCCGAATTTCATGATGAAAATGTGTCTGGACAGCCGTCGCTTGCTATTAAGTCGTATGCATAAGCTTCCCAGTGCGAAGTTCTCATCCATTTTATCATTGATAGGTATCGCCGATACCGTATCGGTTGTACCGCAAGTACTCTTTATACTTTATACATATTTTGTAGAGAACACGAGGATACACCCCTGGATCCTCATGAAGCTTTTTGTCTTTCTTTCGCACCAGCCAATGATATTGGCACAGTGCAGGAGGCCAAGGAGTCAGGTATCGACATGTGGTACTACTTCACTACACCGTTTCTTCTGGAACGTGGCTGCAACTACTCAACAATCTGCATGGATTTTACACACTCATTGTCATACTGTCCGTACCCGACTGTATTAGTTGGAGGGATAACCCCTCCCGGGTCATTCCATATTATATTGGTGGGGGTAACGCTACACGAAAATTCTACTTCTATCGAAATTGGTCTACGTGCTCTCCTGGAGAAGGCCAACACACGCGGCTTGATCTATGCTCTAAGGAGCTTTCTGGGCGATTCGGCGCCATGTTTCACGACAGGATTCTCCAGAGTAAGTTATCGTAGTAACTCGGGTACACAGTGCCCTGACTGTGCGTGCCACGCACTGCGTGGTCAATCAGGTTAAAGTTTGACCGTTAAACCTGTCAGGTTTTCGGAGAATGTCGGGCTCTGGGGTTGAGCGGCGACCTGAGCATACAGCAACCATCCAAGCTAATCCGAGTCGCTTAAGGAATGCCCAAGCCCGAATCGAACCCGGACCTAGTCCATCGCTTGCCTATAGGCCAGCCGCCACCGCACACACTCTGGTCTGATACCTCCGACCCCACTAATCATCTGTACCGAGACTCGAACAAAACGAGTCCCAGGCGAAATCCCGAAATCTTACGAATCAGACGGAGCGGCAAACTAGTCCGAGTCGCTCAAGGAATGCCCAAGTCCGAATTGAACCCAGAACTCACCCGAGTTTCAACCTTCATTCCGTCAAACATTCCTCCCCTCCGCCGGGAATTGAATTTCATTTTCTCCACGTTCTCTCATTTGTTGAATTTGACATTAGAGAGATGTAGTCTGAGACGTTGACTGATAGGCAATCTCCGGCATAAATGTAAATCCAGTCTTTCCTGAATGACGCTTCGGTTCTTCAATCCAACACTCTGAGTCGGAGGAATTTCTAGTTGTGAGGAAGCTATGTTGGCTCGCAGGACAATTGCGCCTCAAATATACTCGTGTTTCCCACGTTCATTCTAGTTTTCCGCGTATGGGGTTCCCGCTCGTAGTGACGGACTTATGTCTATCCTTTCTGTGATTTGTTCCTGAGGAGCAAGCATGGCATATCTGACTAGAAATGACGTCGTGATGCATGACAATCGATCGAAGAAGATGTCTCACGCTGAAGATGCAATGTAGTGTTTAGCGTTCTTTTCTAAGGGGAAGCCACCTTGGAGTGACCATTGTGTCGTGAGTTGTGGGCTCCGTTTCGTGGAGTATACGAAATTGATGCACAGTTCCTCCAGCAAGTGGTCTGATGTCTATCAGTAGTCCTCGGGGAGGTCTTTACCGACCCAGGAGACACCGTCGGAAGAGATGGCCGGTGGCTGTGGACGGACACTACCGCGTGTCTGTTGGAAGGGGCGGCACTGATGGGGTAGTATGAGCCGGAGGGGATGCGTTCAAATCAGTCGTGAGGCCGTCGTAGGATCTACTTTCAGTCCTCGGTGACGTCCCCTACCATATCGAGCACGACGCAAGACAATCCTTGCTCGTCGTCCTCCTCCTGCTCGAAGCATCATCATTGCTCAGAACCTTTGGAGGGTCTGGCCGATCAAGCCAGTGGTTCTTCAGCGAGCCACTCTGCTCGATCACCACGCTCTATTGTTGGTGATATTCAAGCCGTCCCGATTCCGACATCCTCCACCTCTCTTTTAGAGCTAGCCTTGACTGTTGCTATTCCCAGAGGGTACCTTCCAATGAAAGATGTCGTGAAGTGTAGCGAACTAGTCTGCTGCCGATGGCGGTCTCTTGGGCAGAGGAAGTGGTTGAAGATGGCTGTGTGCCATTGCTCGGTAGAGGATGGGGAGGAGAGGCGATGGTTCTGGATGGAGTACTGTGCCCGAGCTCGGGAGTTGCCTCTGTTGAGTGATTTCAATGGCGACTTCCAGAGATGTTATGATTACTATCTTCACTCGGGAGTAGATGAGCATAGCGAGCTGAGGCATGAGATAACGCGAGACGTTCGCCGTACACTACCAACGCACGAGCTCTTCGTGAAGGATGAAGGAGCGATCCATGAGAAACTGGAAAGTGTTCTCATCGCTGCTGCCAATGCTAACCCAGCCGTCGGGTAATACCACAACTTGACAGGTAGTCCGATACGTCTCCACGATCAGGTACTGTCAGGGCATGAACTTCATAGCTGCTGTCTTGCTCATACACCTGGATCTCAATCCCGCTCACGCCTTCATCATGATGCAATGCTTACTGGACAACTACCATTATAGATATCTTTTCTCGCCAGGCGTACCACTACTGCCTTTAAGAATGTACAGTGGTAGTTGTCGGAGCGGCGTCAATGGCACCTTTTCAGGCGACAGTTCTCCTGTGTTGCTCGACAGAATCTCCCTGGGCTGTGGCATCATCTCAATAGCCACTCCTTCACGATGGATGTTTTCGCCCAGCAGTGGGTGATGACCCTATTCGGGTACTATGTCGATGCTGACTTTCTGAAATACGTCTATGATCTATTTTTTCTCTGTGGATGGAAAGCCGTGTTCAAGACTGGTAATCATATCGATGGTAGTGGTAAGCATGGTGGTGTTTGATAGGCATGGCTATTCTCACGGCTCTAGAGCCAAAACTACTTAGGATGAATATGGAGGAAATATCTAGGTATATGCAGGTGAGTCGCTATCCGACTGCGCGGCGGAGTCTCTGTCCAGAATTCAAAGCACGGTACGGAATTCTTGGGGCCTGCTGATGATGATGTCGACATGAGATTGGCCCAGGAGAGGGCCATGTTTAAGATACTGGATGGGTGTAAGGTAGGGGTGACACCGAGGCCGATAGACAGCGTTTGAAGGGTAACTGCAGGTTACGAATCGAAATTTGATAGAGTACGCTGGAGAGTTCCAGACAGCCCGCTTACTCGAGGCGATCAAAAACATCCCCGCCAACCTCTTGGATGAGGACCATCCTAGTAGGAGGCACTTCTTATAGTTAGTGGCATTAGCTGAAGCTTAGATACACCAAGCTCGGATGTGGTAGTGCCGGGCAGAGAGGAGCTGAGCTCCTCATCGCGGTCTTTACGCGAGAGGCTGAGTGATAGTCTGAATAGTATCCAAGGGGCGATATTGAGGAGGAATCTCTCCACTGATGAGACGGGTAGTCATCACTCGGATAGTAGTCATGGGAAACAAACAGCTAGTGATGGAGTAGAGGTGCGACAGGACGCGGGTATTGGACGTGTCGCATATTCCTACGATGGCAGGTGGACTCGCCGATACCATTGGGTGTTATAGGATTCTCGATAGAGCCTCCGGGAGATCTTGTTATTGATACTAACGCGCTCATTACGAAGAACAAACCTCTATGGCGGGAGCGGCAACCATCTAGTGACTGTATGCAAGCATTACTCGTCAAGGTGTATTGGATTATATTTCAGCGCCTAGTAGCTCCTCTATACGCGTGCCGCTACGACAAGTATCTCGACTCAAACGCGTCATCAAAGCACGGAATGAGCAGCTCGGACAAGATATGGCGGTGCTCACGAGCAGACTCTCCAACTTTGAGGTGCGCTCACTGGGAGGGGCATTCGGTGCTGACATACGACTTGATAGATAAAGAGACTCCTCCCGGCTGAAAGACGTAGAGATGAGCTCGCGATATCCCGAGATCGAATGTTGGCTCAGTATCGCATGCTCCAGCAGAGGAAGCTCGTCCTGTCGGCGAAGCTGCAGGAGAGGGCTCGGGAGTCGGTCTTCCTCGAGAGCCCATCATCGGCCATCTCAGCCGCCGACCTTTCACCGTTCTCTCGAACATTGCCGGTTGCCAAGCTTACGCGCCGACGAGCTTCGTCTGATTTCAATGAGCGTATGGAGGGTGTGGATGATATGACTCTCTTGCGGATACCATCATCTCCCACTGACCTTCGCCGCCGGGATTCTAGTACTGTTGACGACGTCAGAGAGGGAGAACCTCTACAGGTGAGCACCCCTGGTAGCGCCTCGGGAATTTGTGCTTGATTTTAGAGGACGCTCGAAAGAGTGATTCAAGTTGAGAGGGAATGCCATACTTCTAAGGAAGCTCTCTCTCAAAAGTGTGAGGAATATCGGGCAGCTCTCAACGAGTGAGTGTACGAGTTGACAGGTGGAGGGTCGACTTGTCCGCGCAGGTGCCGAGAGCTGGAGGAAGTTAAACGGCGTTATGTTGAGCAGACAACGCAGTTCATATCGGATATGGAAGTGACCATCCAAGAGCTGGTGAGCAGGATCCAATTTGATCACGACCTGTGGTGGTAACAGTGGGTTGCTTGTTAGGTTTGGTCGACCATAGGTGGATCAGCTTATCGCCCACGACAGCTCTCTCCCAGGTGGTCTCATTGAAAGCATTGAAAGTGTTCTGTAAACTTCATACGAGTGTCAATTTTTCTCAGAAGGACGATTTGTGTTCACCAGGACAACGTTTGAGTTTAGCAATTGTCACTTATGTTTGATTGGAGTTAGATCCTACAGGTCCCGTTGGATCTGTCTGTCTTGTCATACCCGTTAGACGGCTTGTTATGCAGCTCAGCTTAACAAGATGTATTGTTAATTGATTCGACACTCGTTGAGTCTTTGTCCCACCAATTCCAGTATCGGATATTAACCTGTTGGCAGTAGGAGTGATAAAACACTACGGGTTTCGCGGCGAACAATTGAAACTTTCGAATATCTTGCTGCTGAGTTCGCATATCAGTAAAATGGTTAGTCGACAGCATCTAAGAGTTTGATAGGACTTGAGCTTCCTAGACTCCCATTCTCACCGTACACTCATTATCATCTCGAGTGATCTGCGGAATCGTAAGACGCAGACGTGTTCCTATGGAACTCGCACGGTGATCCGTCAGTTCCTTGCCACTACCAACACGACCAGCAGAAACTCTTCTGAAACACTCCGAAAGAACATGTAATGCATAATCATCATCGTCGTCATCGGCCAGACAGACGATGTACTGCCTCCTTCTGTTTCATGGCCGCCTCCTGCTGTCGAGACATGATTCTGTTTTCTGGAACCCAGAATTTCTCAGGACTTCTTCGTTTATGCTCGGAATGCGGGTAACGGATATACCTGATCCCTCGCATCAGGGAATACCCATCAGGCCCGACCCCACATCAAATTGTGGAAGAGTTGCAGTTTAATCTGCTCCAGTTCAGTGAGGTCTTGGCGGAATTGATTGTGGTACCTGCCTCGTGTCTATCCATACCACTCCACAGCCAAATGCCAATCACATGACGTGTAGTTTGAGCTCCTTTGGAAGGGCTTCCGGCTCACTCTTTATAGCCTCATCGTATAGCTCAGCCGGCAGCTGGGCAATTGCTGCATGTGCTAGGCGTTCAGCTTCCTCCTCGTGTTTTCTAAAGGGAGAAGATGATACCCTCGAGGAGTGCAGTTAGATCTACCTAAAGTTTTCAGTGTACTTCCGTTGCATGTCCTGGAAGCGTCCAATCTCCTCCTCATACTCTTTCCTGTCGCTCTCAGCATCCTCCGGCTTGAGTGGAGAGAATATGAAGTTCATAAGAGCCTCGATCTAAGTGGGATATACTCAACCACAACTTCAGCGACGTATAAGAAGACGGTGATATGATGGGCAGTCTCACCTGTTCTGGATTGCTGAAGAAGCGAGTGGTGACGCGTACGTACTCGCGGGGAATGTAGGGTACCAGCTCAGAGCCAGGGGCCATCGCATCGGTCTACACAGTCATGCACTCCATCTAACCAGGAGCAGGGCTTACAACTTTCTTGGCAGAGGGCTGGAAGCGTCCCTTAGCCTTCTGTTTCTTCAGCTTCCTCATGGGTAATTCGACTCTGCTACTCTGTCGAAGGAGACTTATACCACCCCGCGCAGTCATGTCAACAAACTAACTAAACTCACAGACAAATGGGAGCTCTGACAGCCCTTGCCGTCCCCACACCACTCGTACCCCTCCCTGGTTAATGAGTATGATGATGGTTATCATTATTGCTGATGAATCATCCACGACAGGCGAGCATGTACTACTAGGCCTTCGTGACGAAGTGGCGGAGCTCGATTAGCCCGCATCTTTTGATTGTGATGTTGGGAAATAATGATCGTTTTGGAGATGTGATGATCAGAAGTGATTTTCAATTGCGCTCGTCATGGTCATTTGGTAGTCATAGATCTCGAATCGCGCACCAAACTCTATCCTGGAGTTAGTCCCCGGGTTGGACATTTTCCGCCAAAACTTGTTTTCGCACAAGTTTTTTGAAGCTAGAATGATGGATGTAAGAATATAGTATTTCTCGCGCTCGGAGACCAGAACCATAGAAAGGACATCTGGCGCGGATAGATAGCATCAGCCGCTTTCCCTTTTACTACTTACATACTTCACCAAGTGGCATACTACACAGACTCAGCTCCATAGCTTAACCTTACCGTCCCACCCAGCTGCTGCAGTGTAGTCCACTATGCCCTTCCTAGTTGGTAAGCAGTAGACTCTCCAACTGTACTCCATAATGATCTCACTGAAGGCAGTGATGACTCGTTAAGCTGAAAAGAATATCTCGATATTGCTACATTCAGGAGGAAAACTCAAACTCGACAATAGAGGAGTAGACGGTAAGGTCAATGATCACTGAGTAGGGCATGCATTAGGAACAGCCCCAGCATCGGTATTCTTCACACGCCGTCGACGAGGCTCTCTGCTCACCGGCCCTAGTGAGAACTTCGGTCTGCCATTTGGCATTCCAGGGTTAGTACTACAATTGCTCGAATCGTGCGAGTCCATATCTGCTGATCTATTGGATGCGCGAGAAGAAGCAGCTTCGCTAACGCATCCTGGGGAGGACCTCAAGTCAAGTACACCACTATCTTCAAGACCACTCCTCCTTGACCTCAATGAGCTCCTCGGCTCCGTTTGCAGTATCGATCTCACAGGTGTAGTACACTTACGCATAGTGGAAGAACACTCACTCGTGTCGTAGGTCTCAAAGTAGTCCATAATTTCACTCGGAGCCCAACCAAGGTCCACATCCAATGTTGTCGAGGAGGTAGATGCTTTGACATCAGTACTACTAGGTGCCTGCTCCAGTACCGCACCGGCTTCATCGTTCTCTAATGCCCATGATATGGCACTATGAAGGGCTTGCTGGAGATGTCGTATGGTGTTCTCTCTGTCAACAACAAGAAGTGCGCCATCGCGAATTCTATCTTCCAGTTCTCGTTTGAGTCGGGCATTTTCGACGCGCAACTTGTCCAGTTCGCTGCGGGACCTTTCCGCTTCACATACCGCCCCTCGTTCCCCCGCACGAGACACCTCAAGATCAGTTGATGCAGAAGCCAATTCGCGCTGCCGTTCACGGAGGCTGTCGGCTGCCTGAAAAAGGATTGCTTGGACGCACTGAAATTAGCGTTTGTTACTTCTGCTAGTTGGCTTTTAAGGGCAGCCCTCTCCCGCTCAAGCTGATCGATTTCATCAGCCATTCTGGTCTCGGTGAGCTTCCGTCGATGTAGCTCTTTGAGGAGACGACTACACTCCTCTGAAGAGCCCACCTTAGAGCCTGGAGGAGTGGCGATGCTGAAGTTCTGACTGTGTGCATTGTTATCAGCATCCCATTGGATGTAGGACATACTGGAGTAGAGATGGCAAGGCCTCTATCCACACAACTCGACAGGATGGCCAAACTCTCAGACGGCCACACTATGAGGATCTCTCTCGAACGCTAGGCGGGATTGCATTAACGAAGCTGAAGATGCCACACTAGGAGTTGATCGAATATCGAGCTCTCAGTACAGTCCGATTAAGTTTCACCCCTCGACCTAGCCACTAACGTTCAACGATGCCCCTTAGTCGTTCTAATTATTATCAATTTCATCGATACGATGCACGAAAACACACAACGCTAGCGCTAGACTACTAGTAGTACCCCTACAAGTAGCGTTCTCCACTAAGTAGCTACACACGAAAGAATACAGTCTCATATAAAAGAGGTGTGTTTGATACGACGCGTTGTTAGGATCTGATATGAATTACAAGGGCAGTAGTGAACGCGAACTAGGAGATGATGATGCCAGGGATCACTAGGGTTCTAGGAACATCCACTGAGGGGGGATTAGAAGGCCAGTTCATGAACTGAGACGATCATACCTTATATCGCACTTGCAGCGGTTCGTATCCTACGAGGAGCTCATATGTGCGTGTTGTCAGGCTGATGTGGGGAAACTAATCTATTTGCTAACAATAAATGCAAATAAGGCAGTTGTATTTCTCTCCGCTGTATCGTACCATAATGGCTATCGTAGCTAATGAGAATGAGAGTAAGGGTTCACAGAATAAGATGATCGTATACAGGAGATAGAGTTGTACTAGATTGTCCTAAAGTTTAAATCCAAAGACAACACGACGATTATAGGTGCGTAAAAAAGTCGTGAAACGATTAATCGAATCGGATTTTTTCGCATGTTTTAAAACGGTCTTTGTGCATCAGCGGGCTTAGATCTTGAGCTTCGCATTCCCTGTCTTAGAAGTGCTTTCTGACATCATCCGCGATTCTGCCAAGTCTTTTAGAGGGATCTCCTGGGTGTCGAGAGCATCGAAATCCAAATTGATATCAAGCTCGAAAATATTTCGAGTTCTATTGACCTTTCTTCCCTAACAGCATGTAGTCCATGCTTATCGTCATCGGGTCGACCTTGTGATGGCCAGTGCCCTCGGTAGACTCTTGTTCCTGTGAACTATGGCGTAATAGTATACGCTAACACCATCTCGTAGTGTATCCATTACTATCGCTTATCGGAGTACAAGTAAATGAATTGAAAGATCATTCGAGTAGGGCATAGTGGTCGTGTCAGTCAGTGTGAGTCACATCGTCGTTAGGAACTTCATCATAAGCAGTTCGATTGGCTTCACAATGGCTTTGAATGATGATTTGTCATTAACATCATGGGATAAGACAGAGGACCCGACTGTTGTCTTGGACCTCCCCTTCGACACCCCTACTACCCTACCACAGCCCCCATCGTCCCAAGGCCCGGGACTAGAGCTGCCTACCTCCCCTAGTGGGACTCTATCGACTTGTTCGTCAAGTGATGTTGCCTATGGTATGTCCTCACCTCCTTTTAGTGCCGTTCCCCCACTAAGTGCTCTAGAGGCCCCGAATGCTGCTCTTACTTCTACTCCTCAGCAAAGTGCCTCGGGCTTCCTAGGTGCTGGTCTCCCCTCTACGGGTTTGTCTACCGCGTTCGTCAACTCCCCGTCCGATAGCGTATTATCAACGATCGGCCAGGAGCCCGGACTCGATGCCTTGAGCCGTATAATAGCTGCCAGGTGTGTTGACCCACTCACTCTGCCGCAGGCCGCTGTACAGGACTACAATGATGATGACCACAAACAACAGCAGCCGGCTCCAAAGAGGGCTAGAGCTGCGGAATCTCAGCAGTATGATGGTGATGCTCTGTGGGGAAGTGGACTGACTGCTCCTAGTGCTGGTGGTAGCTTGCCTCCTCCTCCGACACAGCGTCCTACCTTACAGCAGAGTGGTGGTCTTAGCCCCTATATGATGCTGAATTCCATGCGTAAAAAGGAGTATGCTGCGCCCCCTGGGGTCTGGAAGAATTCAGGTGGGTACATCTCGACTGTATACGTGAATAAAAGGCGTGTTTATGGGCCTTTGCGGAAGACTTTGGCGGAGTCAGTTCGTGATAGGGAGGAAATGCTGATAGCCAAAGAGAACCATGCATCGGAAGAGGAGATACGAGAGTTGGTGGCAGCACTGAAGGGAATCAACGGTGGGGGAAGCTCACGGGCCTCTAGCAAGGGTCGAAAGCATCGTAAGCCTCGGAAGTCTAGTAAGACTAAAACCAATAGTACTACCACTACAACAACAACGAGTACTACTACCAGTAGTACAGGTAGCGAGGAAGGGCTGTTCCCCACTATTCCGGAGACCGATGCCGCCGGGCCGGCTATGGAGTTACCGTCCTTAGCGACTCGATTTCAGAATGAGAACTACTTTGGTGGTTTCTCACCAGATGCATTCGGATTCGCCCAATATTAGTCTTTATATGGTACTGTTGTGCCACTAGCAGTAGTAGCAGACAACACTCTTGTGTAATGCAAGCATTTTTCTGAATTTTTCTCGTCACTACACTTTGCTGCTATCACAACCTGCTAAGCCTTCCTCCTCCTCCTGTTTAACACAGTGTGGTATCACTCGTATATCAGACCATTCAGCGAGTTATGGTATGATTGAATATTCGTAATATATCTATCCCTTCGTTTTTTGAGCTACTGAGGGCATTAATAGTCCTCGTACTGCTACTACTATTACTATGGTGTCGCCTTTCTTAACACTACACTGAGAGAAGCCCCAATACTGCTAGCCTAAGAATCAAGGCTATAGCCCTCTCCCCTCCATTACAAGCGTCGGTTGTGCGGAATCGCAACACCGTTGCAGTATCGTTCGCCGTTTTTAGTATTGGTTTTAGTGCTCTTTACTACTACTACCACTCTTATTGTACAGCCGGCTAGGGTGGAGCGGATTATCGCTTCGTTCCTTGTTCCGATGATATGTTTCCTGTTGTATTATCATACAATGACTATCAGCAAGCAGTTGTTGTGTAGTGTTCACAGTTATTATTAACAACAACAGCAGCAACGCAGAGTGTTGTCGTCCTTCGACTCGATGCGCTTCTCACAGGTCTCCAAGGAGGAGTATGCCCGGTTAGTAGATCACCCATATTCACAGTGATGGTGTTTGTATCTTCCTCATCCTCAGGAGGTACTTCCATCTAGAATCACTGGAATCAGGTCCTCGCTGACTACCAGAGTGATTTTCCTGCACTTGTTATGGGTATTATCCATAGGAATGTTGCATGGTGTATTCTAATAGGGCACGTGAGGTAGTGTGGTCCCGATTGGGTGGCAACCCTTGAATTGCTCACCGCCGAGTTTGACGAGGAGTGTTTATAATGTTGGAGTTTCACTCGTTTTACGGTGAGGTGTAATACCCCATGTAAAATATAAGATGTATGTGTTTCCGCGAACACCGATAACACAATTGTTTTTCGCAAAGTGAACTGTGAAGTAAGTTTTTCACTAGTGTTTTTCATATCACAGGTGAAACTTTATCAGGTATTCTCCAATTGATAGTAATAACAATATGAACTATTGAGGTGAGATATTACTGACGATTCATTTTACAATTAGACATATAAATAGACACCAATATACAGATGATACTACGTATGGCATTTTGATGAGATATCTATTATAGACTTCACCCTCTTTGGACAGTATTGCTTGGGGGTATACTTCTCGCATGGACTAGGTCCTAAGTCTCGATCTCGGCTATCTTCATCATACGTGAAGCATGTAACAAGATGTATGTGTAGTGATGTTCTACCCGCTATTCCGTTGCCATCCATATAGTGTTGTGCTGGTGATTTATCTCACTGGGGGGATTAGTAGTAATAGTAGTAGTAGTAGTAGTAGTAGTAGTAGTAGTAGTAGTAGTAGTAGTAGTAGTAGTAGTAGTAGTAGTAGTAGTAGTAATAGTAGTAGTAGTAGTAGTAGTAGTAGTAGTAGTAGTAGTAGTAGTAGTAGCTATGTTGCCCTCCGAGTGTGTTACAACAGAGTGGATACCAGCGTGCCTTGATCATGTATTGCGTAGATTTTCATTGTCATTCTCTGACCTCAAGAGGTCCATGCTAGCATGGCTAGTCTTCCTCGCATTGATCTCTTTGCTCCCTCTAGCAGCACTTCTGGTACTAGCGATAGTTGCCTCCGACTTGCTACCTCCTTCCTGCTTCTCAGGTAAGAGTGCAGTTGTCATTCCGACTAGGCTGGGGTCATCAGAGTGGTCGAGGGTTCTCATCTAACCCACCCAACTGGCATAACTCCGACATACGAATAACGGTAGTCGCAGTCGTATGAACAGACTCCATGGGCGGCCTCATTCCTCAGAACTTCTTTTCGTATTCAAATGTGAAGGGTAAACAATCTGACGAAATGTGAGCCGATTCCCGCATCCTGATGGTTTCAAGTCTAGGCGCCTTTTCAGGCTCTGTGCCATATGTTTGGAAGATTTTCGTGCTGAAGATGCCATTGCTGAACTAGGCTGCAGTCACGTCTTCCACGAGGCTTGCTTCCGAAAGTACTATATCCTCATCGTCCCTCCCCCATCCTTTTCAGGTGGATGCGCTATGGTCCTTCCCCCCGCAGCTGTCCGTCGTGTCGTCGTGATGTAATGCTGTCTGATCTCATCCTATGTGATGGTACCGGCATGCGCTTTTAGTTACATGCTCGAGCTTGTGCGGTGTAGTATTGTCTTCATCCTTTACCAAGGTCGTCGTCATCGGTTACATTCCCCCTTGCCAGAGTGAGTGCGGCGCCTATTTTACGACCACTTTAAGTGATCTAATCTTGTCTTCCTAGATTGTCGCGTTTTCCCACAATGGGCCAATCGTCTTCCCTCATCATCAGTATGTATGCATAGTGCCTTCATCCTTCCCTACATGGTTCAAGCCTGTCTCCTTAGTGGCTCCTTTATCGCCGATACCACGCCAGAGGAGGCAGAGGAGAGTATGGCGCGAATCCTTATCTTATTAGCCGTACTATTGATTCTCTCTGTTACTTGTTTCATCACCCTAGTAAGCATAGTTATCGAGTAAAGCCCTCAGTGGAGACCACAGCTCAGGTGTATGTCGCCCATTTATGCCTCACATATGACGATGTCGAGTACGCTGAGCTCTCTACAGGACCCTATGACGATGGGCATGTGGAACACTACAGTCAGCAGCACTCTAGTGGCCTTGGGCTTAGGGCACGCCTCGTAGCATACCGAGCGATCAGGATCTTCCGTCACGGGCCCGGATGGGTCGGCGGCCCTCGCCAGGTGAATATGATGAACTCCTCCTTGCTGAGCTTGATCTCCCTTGTAGGCTCGGCGACGACTCCGATGTTCATCCGTGTTGTTGAAGGACTTGGCTAGAGGTAGGATGAGGCGGCTGCTGTAGCCCAGTAAGCAGCGGCCCTTAGGTTCACTCTATGATGCCCAACACGACTGCCCTATATGTCTATCACAGTATGAGGACATCGATACAGTCACCGAGCTCCCCTGCCATCATCTATTCCATCTAGAGTGCCTCGAGAAGTAGTCTTCCTGTTACCTTGTCTATTGCACTATCTCATCTTTAGATGGGTCAATCGTGCTGCTGCTCACAGACATCCATCTTGTCCACTCTGCCGTCAATGTCTGCCTTCTACTCTTGAGGTAGGGATCACCCTGCCGTGTTTTCCTCCCATGTACGCCCTCTAGGTACAGTTGAATAGCTCCCATGGGGGTATCGTTACCGTACTTTAACATCTCATCAGCGGACTTGTTCTTTATCTAATCAAGTATTACCTTTTTTGCCCCCACCTTAGTACGTTTGATTTCCTACTACTCCTTGGCTTTAGCTCAGTTGTCAATTTTTTTGCGGGGGGTAGTCAGTCGTCATTGCACTACGAATGTCAGAGCTCGTTAGTGGTGGTGATATAAGGATCGAATACGACGCTGACATGGACGCTATTATTATGTTCGGGAGCCTATGCATGGCCCTAGCCACAATGGGCTTCGTTATTTATGTAATCATTACACCTCAGCATCTGTCCTGGTGCCAACCAGGTGCACCTGACGAAAGAGCAAGCCCACTCTATGTATGATGATCTACCGATTGATGCAAGCACTCCATCATCCCATCACGACAACAGCAGGGCCGGCATGCTTCTGGAAAGCTCATCATCTAGAATGTCGTTTAGACACTGGTTGACCGCCTCCGTAGACCCCACCAAAGGTATCGTTATTGGATATACTCCTTTTAGGTTGATGCCACTCCAGCATGCATCACACCGGAGGAGGCTAGTAGTCTCACTGAAGGGGTCTGTAATAGTGAGTAGTACCTCTACTGTTACGTGATGACGAACCCCCTCCCTCACCTTAGTGATGCCACATGATGACCGCTCCTCCTCCTCATGTTGCTGTTGCTCTGTGTGTCTCTCGTCATACACTACTGATGATGTTGTTACGGTACTCAAGTGTGGCCATCTATTCCACGAAGAGTGTGTACGCAAGTAAGCACGTGTACAGGCCCCAGGCCCTCCCTCGTTAGCCTTTTTCTTTCCTTAGATGGATCGCCATGGCTCACGTCCCGGCATGTCCCTTGTGTCGATCCCGTCTGCTGGTAGGGTTGCTGCTATCATAGTCTGTCTTCTGTTTGTCTTCAGCCGTCGTTACCCCCGATGCCACGGAATCTACCCATGTGATTGAACTACTTTGAAGCCGACCTCGTTGTCGTCGTCGTCTCCGTCGTGTGTGTGTATGATCCTGATAATTATACCTCTTCTTCTTCTCCTCCTCTTTATCCTGCAGGCATACCATGCAGCCTGTATTGGTTACGTCGCAGTGACTGCTTTTTTCTTGTACACTTGAGTGAGTTAGTAGTCAATCTCCTGCTGTTCATGACTGTTCTCAGCTAGCATCCATCACCCATTTCCCTAATGACAGTTGTAGAAATGTCATGACTTTGATATGTACCAAATTGTATGCTTCTTGAAGAGGTTTAATGATAGTTGACCGGGTCACCGTGACCCACGTCGACCGACAGCGACTCGCTAGTGACTCCTTCGAGTCGCTATCGTCTAGTGGTTAGTACAATTGAATACACACTCGAAATGGGTATCATGGCAATGGTCAGGGATCACGTCGTGGCTGGAACCACCTCAGCAATTGTGTACGGTGACAGCGACTCTTTCACTTCGCCCAGTGGTGGTCGACTCCTATCGTGACTGAGGAGGGTCATGTGATGCGTTACGACTGTCTCAACTGACCATCCGTCTCGATGTTTATCTTCGTGATAGTATATCGAGTAGTGTTCGTCGTTAGCACCGCAGGTACCTAGTTGAACTCTATAACTTATCACACTTCATCCGACTTGATTCTGCTGTGGAGAGTTCGCTCGTATCTGATGATCAGGTTCTGATCATTTTCTAACCGATCCACTCGCTGGTCAGTCAGCTCATGGTGTTCTCGGACAGTCTGAGTACTTTCCCAGGGAGCTGGAAATCTGCCATGCTGTTATAGAGAAATTTCAGTTTCCACATGGAGGGATCATCTGATCATATCATCGGTTCCTCCGCTACGGTCATTCTCACAGTGTAATTGAGTTCTCTCATTATCTCACTCATCTCGCATTCGTCTTATATAAAGTCAGTCCGTTGGACAGTGATGTCTGTGGAAGGGGATGGCCGCCAGATTCAGCGTTCGATTCCGCAATTCCTCACAGTAGATAGTTGTGATTGAGGAACCCATGGCCATCATGTTTGGAAAGCAACAAGTTATCTCTTTGTTATTATTATAATATCGGTACGATGGCCATGTAAGCTGTATTTCTTACTCTTTATAATTGACTTTCGAATTTGATGGACAGCGTTGTGTTACGATACAGCGAGAACTGCCTGTCCGATACTTAGCATCCATTACCCGTGCGTTCTCAACTCATGATACTCCGTGTCGTTTCTAAATAGTCAGGGATGGAGAGCACGTATGTCCTGCAGTGTGAGCGCTATCCAAATCGGTGCACTATAGGTATAGTTTCCACTGTTGACTCCAGTGAGATCACGTGTGTAAAGTGGCTGTACATACATCACATATGATATATGGACATATTCCAAAGGGGAACTTTCCACACACTTATCTCTCGGAGATTCGAGATCGAAGCAGTAGAACCCCGCTGATTCACATTTGGAAACCCCCTTCGTACGATGAGGCTTTGAAGCCAACTCATTTTCATTATCGTGGCGATAGGAAACTCAATTTCCCGAACGGCATGTTGAATATCGCAGTCGTTCGTTTTCTTCCACTCCGACTACTGTATTACTAACAACGCAAGACGTACAGATTTTGGTAAGGAGTAATTTACGTTCGTATAGTGATCAACTTAGTCGAGTTATTTCTGTTGCGATCTGTGGAACTTCTCGAGAACCTAACACAGAAGACTTCCGACGACGGACTTTTGCACAATGTTCTTATCACCCCCATCCGCTTTCCTTTCCCTTTTCCTCCTTTTCCTCCTTTCCCTCCTTTACCCCCTTTGCCGCCCTTGCCGCCCTTGCCTCCCTTCCCCTTACCAGAACCTGCCCAAGCCTGTTGACCCCATCCCAGTAAGGCGCCATTAATCTCGCCTACCTCGATGTCTCTTATAAGCTGAGCCGTCATCATCGCCGAACTCCACCACGCCACTGGAGGCACCTGAGGATATAGTCCCTCAGCATCTCCCCTCCTACACCCAGGCCGTACCCTGCTCCATGCTTCGCTTCTGGCCCCTAGCAAAGGCCTCAGTCTCGTCATCTTCATCATCCGAGCCGGCCTCCTTGCGATACTTCTCAACCAACTCTTGGGTCTTATGCTGAGAGAATGTAGGCATCTTCCAATGTTAGATATTCATCCCTCAAGTCTTCACCTCCGCTCGCTCATGCTTCTTCTTTTCCTCCTCCTGCCGCTTCTGGCGGAGCTGCTCTGCTTCCTTCAGACGCTTCTCTCGGAGGGCCCTACCGTTAGCGTTATCCCATCCGATGACCCTGTAGGCTATCTTACGCCTTCATCTTGGCATCCCTATTGAGCTTATCCTGCTCCTCAGCTGATTTGGTAACATCACGATGGTAAATCACTTCCGCCTGATTGGGCAGTCCAGCCTCAGCCTTCACCTGCATGCCAACAACTCAATCCACTTGCTTGTGATCTCCCCCTTACCAGTTGAAGAGTAAGACGAGGGCCGAGCTCAGCAAGGCCAACACTAACCTCGTTCGTGTCTTGGCGTCCTAATAGAAATCCATAACAACGCTCATGTGTAGTCCACCCGAACGCTGTTGTACAGAGACTAAGCCAACGCGGCCTTCCCTACTTACTCTTCCTATAGTGGCTTCCAGGCTCTCGGGCTCGACCCGGGAGAGGCCCGACGGTGTCACCGTCCTCGAACTCGCTGTCGGACACCCCATCCAAGTGACACGAACTATCCAATACATCTCCTGAATCATCGATCTCAGGCACGCTTAGCCACAGAGAGGAGGAACTCACCAGCCGCCGCCAGTTTGGCCAGATTCGGTGAGGTCTTCCTGCTGGACTTCGATACGATCTTCCTCACATTCCCTAACAAGCATGCCATAATCGAGATAAGCATTGAGCTGATGCCTCACTCGAGATAGAGGCATTCTTGAGTTTGATTTGGTAGTGTCTCATCTTGATAGTGTTAGACTCCTCGTCGTAGTTAAAGAGGACCACTCGACGGCAACTTTGTAACTGCAAGAGGATCTGCCGAGTGCCCCTCCTCCATGTAGCGATACTTACATCAACAGTCTTCGGGTCAATGCTAGGGAACAGTGACTTCAGCATGGTACCACACAGCTCTAGATGAGGGGACTTCTTCGCAGCCGCCCCTGGCATTCAAATGGATGGCGAAGAGGGTCGTTAAGGAGGTATTACCGAAGCCGTTGAGAACCACCATCGGGGCTTGAGCATAATCCCGCATAGAGCCAACCTTGGGCCTCCTCTGGGAGCGACGCACATCCGTCTGCAGGGAGGCTTCCATCAATTGGAACGTAAGAGTTGGACCCTGCAAGACAATAGCGTATCTCTTGACGAAGTCACTGAGTGTTGATAGAATAATGTGCGCTAGTTGCAGAAAATACGTTAATGATTTTACTGATTCCCTCATCCCTAGGCACAGTACATGAGATCTCTCTCACTAGCGTGCTTAGAAGAGCCGAGTGGGAAGAGCAATAGGGAGCCTGCTTACCTGGGCCATTCGAGTGATCCTAAGGTAAGGGGATACGTCCGTCTGGGTGAGCTGGAGCAGATGGGACACTCCAAACATCCCCGACACCGCCACAAAGTCCTGCATCTTGTTCTTTCGAGACTCCCTAACAACAGCCTCTACCGCCGAGCCTGCCTGTACAGCGGGGATCTCACCTGAGTTTACTGGCCACGTTGGGGCTCATGACCTGCCTCAAGTCGGTGACCAAGTCCTGGACTGCTTGGACCACCTGCCCTCTTCGAATGATAATACATCTAGGGGTGTTACGACGAGCTTCTTCCGACTACCAACAACACTGATGAGACCAGGAGGAAGCAGTGACACCAATGATACCTCTTCAATGTTCTTCTGCTGGACTCTGGCCTTACGTCTACGATTGCCTACACGTGGCATAGAGAGGAAGAAAAAGACGAGGAGAACAAGAAGAAGGACAAACTAGAGGCCACATGGGATGAGGATGAATACACTCAACAGCAGAGAGAGGCTTCAGAAACTATCACAGGTATGGTTAGTCCTAGTAGTATATGGTAGAAAATGCGGGGTGGAGGGATCGAACCCGGATCAAAGGTAATACTGAGCTTCAGAATCCACCACTACAGGAGCATCTTCTCCCTCCTCCACTCCAACGACTTCAGCGCAGCTCTCTCCAAATCTATTCTCACATAATTTCTTTAAATATCCCGCTCTCTTTGCTAGTGCTGGGCGCGCGCTACCGTTCTCCACGATTCGTCGAAAATGATGCACTACGAAACTACTACTACCATCGTCCAACAGTAGCATATCATCAGGCATCTGCTGGAGCTGATTGAATAGCACCCTGTATAGGGAGTTGAAGAGGTCCTCATTACCATCCATGGCTCCTTCACTTTCCGCGAACAGGCCCACAAGGGCCTTCCACTGCTCGAAGGCTTCATAACTCTGTCCCAACATGAACACCACAAAGGCCGCCTGCAGTTCCCCCAGAAGGTCCTTCGGCTGACGAAGAGTCCCTAGTATCTCCTCAAGGACCTCAGACCTGTCCATCGCCGCTGCCGTAAGCTCCGACCCTGTATGCCGTGTCGACGTGAATCGAGGTATGTCCGTCCAGAAGACCACTGGAGTCTCCCCCTCAACAGAAGCCTTCTCAGCCCCTGGTGCCTCAGACGATTTTATCAGTCGGCCCGCGTTAACAGGTTGCAACTTCGAGATCACTTCCGGAGTAATAAATAGTGTATTCTCTTTCCATTGAGCCCAGCCCTCTCTCGGATAGGGACCGAGCTGGTCCGCGAACATCCTCTGATTTTCGAACATGAACGCGTACTTGCTAGTCTCTTGGGGGCCCACCGCCAGCAACTCTACCGTCTCAGGGCTCCATCGTCGGACTTGTATACGCGGCCGATTGGGCCCGAAGACCTAACACAGGCGTGAACAGAACACACATTCTCGAGCGGATACTCACCACGAAGAATCCCGTCCGAGGGGACATCTCTTCCTCTGAGTAGAAGACATAGTGAACACCGTAGGGGATAAGATGGACGCCCATAAAGCGCGGACCAACCTGATAACAGACGTCAGTGAGGAGGAGGAGGAGGAGGAGGCCTGGTTACACAGTCTTCCTACCTGCCACACGTGTTTATCAATCCCAAAGTAGGAGCCCACAGGGAACTCTAACACTAGAAGGACTCCACCATTCTTCACCAACCACTCTTGAGAGGGGTTCGACGGGACCTCTTCGGGATCCGAGGACATACCAAGCGGATACCTTCTACCGGCATGAAGACGTCTTCATGCCCTCCCCCTCCAACACAAGACTCCACCAGTTGAGTAATGCTTGTTGATTGATCATGGAGTGTCGTTAGCCATAATTGGTGCCTCTGAAGCGACGCCTTTCTTCCTTTGACGGTAACTGCCAGATGGACTCCGAATCGAGCCTGGACTCTCAGACTAAGAAGAATCCGAGGCTCCAGTGTGGAAGATACAAGTCAGGTCCACTTCTCGCCACCATTACCTCCACTGAGCGTTCCCCTTGTTGCTCGTCCTCAGGCCCAGTCCAGAGCTGCTTGATCTCAGGCTGGTCCCGCGTGGACTCCTGTCGCTGAGCCTCGCAACGCGGGATGAACCTCTCGGTGAGCCAATCACAAAAGGCCTGAGTCCTCTGAGGGCCAACCAGCTCCTCGGGCATGTTGCGGAGGGCTGCTGATATCATCGAATGGGCCGACTCTGTGGCATCGTCATATTCCTTGAATACCAGTGTACAGCCGGGGAGGGAAGAGGACGACAAGAACACTTCCCTATGAGGAAAATGAAATAGGAAGGAATCAACACGCAGCAGCTCCCTGGGTGGACTACAGATGAGGCAGCTGATACCCACACACCGATCACAGCCTATCTCGAGCGGCTGTAGGCCCAGTAGTACCGTTGGCTCTCCATTATACATTTATCAACTTCCCTTTGAAAGGTCTTATCCCCCTGCTCAAATGCCATGTTAAAAGCCCTCAGAGCTGCAGGGTTCGGCACCCATTCCTCACCCCCACGCCACCCTATGAGATCACTCCTATAGAATATCTAACAATCGTCCTAGAAAGCCAGCAAAGAAGGAAGAGGCGATGGTACCTTCTTGACAAAGGCAAGGACCAATACCGCATAGTCCCGACCAGGCTGCCAAGTGGGGAAGGCCAGAGAGATATCCTACACAGTGCGATCACGAGAAGGACATTGACGAGGCTGCTCCCACCAACATGCCAGAGGCCTCCTCGACTAGAGGGTGATAGACGCGGGTGATGAATTGGACCGTCGGGGCCGAGTCAGGATAGTCTTCCGAAATCCGCAATATAAACTTCAGAATGGCTCCTTTATAATGGCCCTATTACCATCACCACTCCCCTATGCTCGACTACCGCTACCTACTTGCCGTAGTATGAGCACACAGTGCCAGATGAGGAGGTCCTGGGCATCCGGACAGACATAGAGGCCCCTTGGGGCATTGTCCTACCCAAACATCGCCTACTCCTCCTAGTGAACTCAGCAACCTACCCACTTGGAGATGTCTGTACTCCATGAGGAGGCTACATGTCCTGGGATCAGGGCCCAAGGGGGTCTGCTGATCCATCTGGCTTTCAAAGCAGTCCGCCTCCTCTTCTTCTTCCTCCTCTTCGCCACCACCCTTACCAAAGACTCCACCGATAGAAACTACAACGAGGCATACTATAGGGCATTCTGCTACTATACGTACACTTGCCGTCATTCGACCCTAGGATATCCTCTGCATCCTGGACG
This sequence comes from Perkinsus marinus ATCC 50983, assembly GCF_000006405.1. Lineage (NCBI taxonomy): Eukaryota > Perkinsozoa > Perkinsida > Perkinsidae > Perkinsus > Perkinsus marinus. The sequence continues at coordinate 182,015 of NW_003211646.1, forward strand.
TGGGAGAACTCACTATACCCAGGGGAGGCTGTGTAAGAAGCTACAGGAAATATGCATCACCAACCTAGTTCAGGGAACAGACCCGACCCATACCACTCTCACTCGAAAATCTATTTAATAGAACATCGAGTCACTCAACTGACGGTATTAACCGGCAAGTAGTGTAAGTGACTAAGCTATCCTCAGACCCGACCTACAGGAGACCTCATCATCATCGACATAATATGGCATCCTCCTTCTAGTGGATGGCCCCTGCCTCCTCTTCTGCCCTCCCAAAGTCGTCTTGAGGAAGCCCATGAAGCCCTCCACGCCGTGCTTCTGTGACCGGGCCGACCCCGACCGAGAGGACTCCCCCAAGCGACCCGAGCTACGACTCGAATCCCCATCAGGAGACACGGATTGCCCACCAAGACTCAGCCTACTACTAGGCGTGTCATAAGATGAAACCCCATTTCCTGGCGCGTGACGGTGGCTCCTACTCTTACCATTACTGGAGCCCTTCAGGAAACGCTTTAGCATATTGGATGCTAAAACCACATGCAAGAGTCCAATGTGAAACACTCAAACTCAAGTAAAGCCTCAAGTACAGAAACACATGCGACGTATGAGAAACACCATTCGTAAAGATCTGCTTCGCTCCGCTCATTTACCCTTCCCCACGGCCTCCTCCTCGTTGATCATTTCCTTCACTCTCGCCTGCATCTCCCCTTGTGTATTAGGCTGAGTAATAAGCCTCTGCCATTCTGCATCGGACCTCAGCCAGATCGTTCGATAACCGACTGTCTTTAATAGACGCTCGAACAGGACCGCCTGAGAGAGAAGGCGAATCACGGCACTTACAACAACAGTCCTTGTCCTAGGCTCATACCCTTCAGCAGTACCTTTCCACTGAGGCGTTGATCACTGCTATCCGCCCAGCATAGCAAGTCCTCATCAGTAGCTGCTTGTATGACTACATTGTGAGAGCGTAGAGTTAGATGAGGGGAGAAGGGCGTCCCCGGTACGGTCTGCACATAGACGTAACCCCTCACGATATGCCGTCCTCCCACCGTGGACATCTGTGCGACCATCCCTAGGTCACTAAGGGTGGCGGCAATCATTGGTATGAGCATCCTCTCAGCCTCCCGCATGCCCTCCCCCTCCGTCAGCTCTGTGAAGGCCTCTTCCTCTTCCTCAGGGTCTGGTGTTATCTACCACACCGATGCCAAGAAGGACCCTCCCTAGCCCCACTACCATTGACGTGATGGCCTCAGTCATTTCTGGATACCTCCGATGGACCGCCGTGAATACGGTAGCCGGGGTCGTGTGACTCAGGGCACACCACCACGCCGTCACGCGCCACCTGAGCGCACTAATCCATACCACTCTCCATCGAACTTCTCACAGATGGGCCTTATTGGCTGGGTTGTGCAGTGCCCCGACTTTGAAGGCTCTATCCACCAAATCTGCTACTCGTGACCAGACGTCTATAGGCAGACCTCTACCATCGTTACCTGACCAGGGAAAGGCCTACAACCCAGGGTCTCTACTAATACAGCAATCGTGTTACGGCTCAGACATTTGTAACCTCTCGATGTTTTCTCATCATAGGTACCCTCACAAAGGCTCCTACAGAGGCCTTCTAGCATATCATCATAGCCATATCATTCTTTAACTCATCCTGCTACTACTACTACCTGATGTGAAGTGGAGTACGGCAGTAGAGTATGCCAACATAGCGACCTCTGGGAAGGACCCCACAGGGGAACGTAAAGGCCCTGTAGGAGACCTGTCAGTAGCCACCCTATGCACCTCGTCCATCAGTTTGCATAGTATCTACCACCCATCCATCGCCCCATCGCTTCCCCAACCCCCTCACCTTGTCGCCCCTTCCCGAAGGAGAGGTCGCCGCCATCTCCTTCAGATGCAAGCACCCTACCCCACTGATAAGGTCGAGGCCCTTGGTGCCGAGGACATCAGGGATCAGTGCCTCCTCCAACGTAGTCAATACTGATAGGATAGACAACATCCCTACCTAGACAGACAACTATCCCACCTGTGTCTCTATCAGGCAATGCCGTTGTAGACCGGGACCAGATATCAATCATCACCGCGCACTTTGGAGGCTCCTTCCGTATCTCCTCGATCCGCCCATTGAGCTCTACCAATGCCATAGACTTCAAGTCCACTGACAAAGGCCCATCACCACCACACAAGGCGAGCTGACTACCTTCGGCTTCCCCAACAGCCAGAGGTGCATCGTCATCAGACCTATTGCCCCCATGCAGGGCTAGTCGGATGAGTCGATTGATAGGGACATCCTACACAAGACACAGCTATTAATGAGCTCATGACACAGGCACCTCACAGCGCGATTTCAATAAAGTGCGGTATTCAGATTTACATAGAAATTCAGTCAACCGAAGTCTGCTTCAATTCGACTCGATCAGCACAATAAAAGCCGCCACCAACCATTCCAGGTGTCCCGACCTAGAAGCTCATACCGTAATATCCTCTGCCACTAGGCTGTAGTCCTATACTACTCAACTATAGCTACTCACTATCTACTTATGGAATCGGCTCCATTACACAGTAATTTATATCCGTATCGACTTACTACTACCTTCATCATGCCCTGCATCCTTTCCAGACACCTCCCTCTGTACCCCTCCGAGAAGGTCGCTAGATAGGTTAGGGAGTTCATAGACACTTGGCTGAACCGATGCTCATCAGTAACGATACCCTCCACCGCCTCATCCAACGCCTCTGGACTAGTACCGGGTTGGTATTTCTCAATAGCTCTCTTGAAAGCTATGATGTAGTCATCCCAGCCATTCATGCCAGAGGGGAACAATCGACCACCTCCATGATGCCCCTCCTCTACACTTGCCTCCTCTTGCTCTTCCTCAACGCTTCCTTCATCCTCTGCTGGCTTCCCCTCACCAACATCCTCAGCTTCACCAGTATCTTCCTCCTGCATCGCTCCGCTCACCACCGTTTTTTGATTCGCTAATTCTAACGCACGTGTCGTTAGCGCCTCTATGTAACTAGGCCTATAATGGCCCAACTCTCCCAATACAGTGGCTGCCTCCAATAAATGATGCGGATTCGTGAAGGCCTCGGCACCCCTCAACGTAAGCCCTTCGACAAGCTCCTCTACCCTTCCTAAAGCACATAACCCTCTACGCTTCCCTCATACCCCCCACCTTACTGCCAAGACCCGTGTGCTTCTCTAGGAGTCTAAGGTGAGCCACCTTCTGGAGCACCTTCAATAGGCCAGGAGCCGGGAACTCTTCCTGTCTGGCCTGTAGAGCAGCTGACAGAGAAGGCTATAAGTCGGCCCCTAGGAGTCTCCATTACTGAGCATATCCCTCATGAGGCCCCAGTTCCACACTAGGGGGTCTACGTTGAGGCATAGCTGGAGGAGTTCAGCACTTCCCAACTGTCTTCGCATCTTCGAGCGCCTAGCCGACTTGAACAACTCTTGACAGTTCTCTATCATCGTCAACTTGGCCTCTGGCGGCATCTCACCAAAGTGATGATAAAACCGTAGTGCTCGGATGGCTTCAATAGCTAAGACAGTAAGCAGCAATACAGCAATAGTAGACAAGAGCCATATACCCACCCAATAGGGGGTGCCTCTGAACCCACTCATTCGCTATCTGTGATCTAACACCAAAACTAAGCCTACGACACGCCCCTAACGCCGTCAACTTATCCGTATCGATCTCTGATATCAACCTAATAGATGACGGTAGGAAGGACCCCCATCCCCATCATGCCCGATCACTTAGAGTTGTCCAGAAAGGGCTGTTCCAATGCTTTAACGACTGCATGATCATCCCCAAGGCAACGATAGGCCGATATCAGACTGCTAGCCAGCTCACCAGGAGTTGCCTCCTCCGACTCACAATGCTGCACCACTCGTCTCGTCAACACTGACAACATACCAGGTACTTTACATTGCCACGACTCTCGAGGCTTACATGCTAGTAGGCGCTTAGTCCTAACATCGAGATCACCTGTGGTGATACGATGCCCATATATAAGTGGCAACCTCTGTAGCAAGGACAGAGCTCCCTCCACTGTAACACGCTCTTGGCTTTGCAACGGTCGCCTCTTTCGACTACTATTCTCATCATCTGCTATATGACTATTCTCCTTCCGTAGTAGCTGAGGCCTCAAAGCATGCTGTACGAAGTTACCCCCCGGCCACTACCTTTATCAACCGTTGCTCAATCATCTCAACTAGGTCCATCGGAATAGGCGAGAAGCCGTTTAATGCCTTTAGAATCTATCACACACCAGCCAATGAGGACGATACCCCCAGCTGTGCTATTATTACTGATAACAGCTGAGGTTGGTACATACTGGGTATACTCTGTAGCATTGCTGACCGCACCTCTTCCGACTCTGCCGCTCTATGAAGGCCCAGTACCTTGAGATGCCCTAGACAAGGCGAAGGACTAGTAATACCTCCCTAATACCATAAGCCTATTTATGAGCAATGACAAATGAGACATATTGAGGAGAGGGGCGTTCTGCCGGACGCCTTCCTCTATACTACTCCAGCCTGCATGAGCCTGCATTCGTCGAGCCAAGGCATCTCTCTGATACATAACATTTCTATACAACATAGTCTCAGCATTCCCCGACCTTCTTTCTCTCGATAGGGGGATTGAATGCTAGCATCCTCATAACGTAGACCGTCTCCGGCCCATTCAAAGGTGCTTCGTACTGCTGTATCGTATCAAGGACATTCTCATATGAGCCTCTCTGAGATAACACCATCTCCCTCCCCCCCAGTGAGAGCTCTACTACCGAGCCTATCTTTATGGCTGCCAACTGCTGGCCGAGATCGGTACTAGGTGGTGGCATTAGATCTCCAGCAATACTCCGACTCCGTTGTCGGACAGTTTCCATCGCCTTTTGACTCAGCCGACTAGTCGCCGCCGCTGCCGTTGTCATTGAGTGACCAGCCTTTAAAAACTATCACAAAGCACTGTGATGAGGTACGACAACGAAACTACTATAGAGATGTCAGAAACGTACATACACTTATTCCGAATTCACCTCCGCTGTATAGATGGCATGCGAGTCGGACGACTTCGGTCAATGAGGGCTCCTCTATTGGGAAGAGGACGGGCTGGGTACGATGGTAAGGGGAAATCAGCCCATACAAAATTAGCGAATATGAAATCATCATGTGGCACCCGTAGGATGTACGATAGCTGCCTAACATGACTCAATGCCTGTCACCTGTCAGACCCATTGAGGGCTACCTCACGGTGTACTTTGTCAATAGAAGCAGTCGCTTATCGTCCTTCTGTATCTCCCCACTGTGGATATTAGCATGAAGTTGCTGATAAGGACAACAATAAGGTGGGTATGTAGCTCAAGGTCGACTACCTCCTGCAGTCTAGCAGCAAGGATGTCCCCTCTCCGTAACGCCCTGTCGAGAGCAACACACCCACCATAGCTGTACCTGAGGAGGAGCCGTCACCGAGGATCGAACCCTGGACCATCTACTACTCCATCGTGTTCCTGAGTTCCGAGCTGAAACGATAGTCGGGGACTCTCTTAATGAGCAACCACGTCTTGGGCAGCACCCATATATGTTCGAAAAAGTAGTAGTCCATTCGGTCGTCACCTATTTGCAGCTGAGAATAATGTCTTTACTCCTCCAAGAAGCATATCTATTATACGCTACCATTTTCTGATGGAATATCCAAGCATGTAGAGTAAGCCAATACAACTGATGGTTGAATCCCATAGTGATGCCAAAGGCCTCCATCAGAGGCTTATTCTCCAACCTCTCCAATACCAACCTAAACAGCTTCTCAGTCGTCTTGGCTCGGCCTGACCTCCACCAAAGCCAGTCCCCTATGGGCTGACAACAACATGAACATCGGATATGAATATCCCTCACCATCTCACTTTGGGTAGCCAATCCATAAGGAGCCTCGCGGGGGGTTTGGTAGGAATTAGAAAATCCTTAACCTAAGCATGGCACGGAGCCAATACGGTCTACCCCTCAATGCCAGGACAAGACCACCTCCTTCTCGCCGACATCACAAATAGGGTCGGACACGATAATGGCTGACTGGTACTGTAGTTTAGTCAGTTCTTCCTGTGTGATGACGTCCTCTGTCTGAATACCAGCCTACGACAACCGCTACGTGACCTGATATTACCTCGGTGATCGTCTGCCCTTTACGCATGAGGGCTGTCCGGCGCTGTAAAGGCCTACCTAGGCCTATGCTGGCCATGGGACCGCTACGGATGCGAGCGATGATACGAAGAGCCATCGCATTTAATGTACCTCAGATAGAACTCGAATATTAAAAAAATAGCGCTACCGGGGATCGAACCCGAGTCATAGGAGAAGTCCAGAATCGAAAGAGTTGATCTTCAACAACGATTATGACAATTCTGCCTTGGTTTCAGATGTTCTTCCGATCCTCGTTATGTCGGGGTACACAAGGTGTCTTACGACGCAGTCGGTGGCTACTAGATCTGACCCACAACTTCCCTGCCAGTGATACACAACGCTTTTGGGGGAATACATGGCAAGGGAAGGCCGAGTGGCTCCAACAGAACTGGAAGAACCTCTTCATTTGCATAGGCAGTGTCGCTCTTTTCTTGGGAGGCTTCTTGGCCGTCCGAGTCGTACCTGGTACCGTCTGACTGAGGCTGCTGATTCAATCCTAGTAACTTCTCAGGTCAGCACGTAGCCCTTGTCGTGGACCGGCTCGGAAATGTCAAGCCCTATGTGTATGATTCCAGTCAGGTAGGAGGGGATCCTTCTCTCAAGAATACATCTGAAGGGTGTTCACGACGCGATTTCAAGTGTTTTGGCATCAACAACGCTAAAAGTATTTCGTAACACTGCCGAGTGTCCTGACGAATTCAGTGACTTCATTCCTATTGCTCGTGGCTAGGCGACCCGTCTTTGAATTTCCCATGTATGTCACTAGTAGGGCCCTCACACGACCCATCGTCGCGGTCAACAGGGTCTGCAAACGGCTCTAGCGGCATAGGCCTCAGTAGGGCGTTCACACCTGTTTCTATATTGTAGGCGGTATTGATAATACCGTACTGGCAGCGACTAGTATCTATGAGGGAAATACCTGCTAAGAAACGATTCATAAAGGAGTTCGTAACGAAGGACGGCCGCAACGTTGAGATAAGAATGCTCTGCTCGATATCAGCTAAGGTTCATTGGATGCCAGAGATCTATTATAAGTGATCATTTTAATGCCACCCTCGAAGCACTAGCATGGTCTATAGATTCGGTAAGGACTTCGGTCGAGGGTTCCTCGAACGGGAAGCCACGATTGACGTTGAAGAGGTTTTAAAGAAGTATACTTTGGAGGAGCTGTTGGAGGATGGTAGGAGCGGTTAATATCTTTGCTTGACCTACGATGAATCTTAGGCGAACCTCTAGAGAAGGCCATTGCTGAGATAAAGCTTAGACTGGATGACGCAGCAGCGTATGGTGCGCTGAGCATGTACCATCCTATATAGTCGACATCAGATACCATAAAGTGTCCTTCGACCATGCCGAGACCACCATCGTATTTGTTGACCCCGAGGTTGACGATGAGGATGAGTACTAGACAATATAAGCTAGCGACTGTTGCGACGTATTGGCATGAGCCACGGTTTCTGATACAAAAAAGTTTTGTTCTAGCAGTTACTGGGTGATAGCTTCTTGCGTAGTGATTGAACTACAACACGGATCCATCCATTTTGCGACAAAGTTCTGAATGTCGCATTCGGAAATTATCCATAACCGGCCGCGAGCAGGACCATTGCAAAGTGCGAACTGCACTAAGATCAACTTGGTCTGAATCAAAGTTGTGAGTGTTAAGGATTGTGGACAGTGTTTGTATCACTCTGTCACAGTAGCTCCTGTACCTAATGCCGCCTTGATCGGTGTGCAATCAATCAATCGTTACAAGTCGTGACGTTTCCTCGTTGGAAGCGCCTATTATGGCATGTCTAGTATGTACCTTCAGCGCGTACTTGCATCCTCCCTTCTACTATGTTGTACTTACCACTGTGGTTGGCTATAGCAGCGATAGCCATCGCCGACGCCAGACCTGTCGTGAGGGCAGCAGCAATCCAATACGCCTCGAAAGCCGTCATCACTGATCCTCCTCCTGCCAACTTGGCACGTGATCTGATCGGTCTCAGCAAGCTAGTCAATAACACGGCGAAAACAAGGCCTGATATAGTGGTGAGAATCTAGTCAGTTCGATCATGGGCCGCCAAAAATACACCGCCTCGTTGTGGAATAGCTGGGGGCTTCTTCTCCACTTCATTGTATCAGGTCCTACCTGAGGCCTCACTGTGGGGTTGGATACTGGGCTACTACAATGGCACCGATGCAGGCGACCGAGCTGCCCGCCGTGCCGGGACCTTCATAGCCCATCACGGAGATATTCCCATCAACTGGAGTGAGCCTAGCTGTAGCTGGTCAAAACTCGATTGCCTAGAGTCTTCGCAGTGCGAGGATCCTCTGCCGTATCTCAGCTGTCTAGCTCGCCTTACTAACGTCACCCTAGTTGCTAACATCCTTCATAGGCCTACATCTGATGAGCAGTACAATACTGAAGTTGCATTCGGTCCTGATGGTGCCGTACTAGAATACTATCATAAGTGGCATCTCTTCGGAGAGGCCCCTGCCTTAGACCAACCCGTAGCGAAGAAGCTCGGCGTGTTCGCGCTACCACAGAACCCTGCTGTAAAGGTTGGCTTGGTCGTATGCTACGACTTATTGTTCGTATCGAACCTCCTCGAGATGGTCAGAAGGCATGGTGTGTCCTTGATCGTATTCTCGACTTCATGGGCTTCGGCTTATCCATCGTATAATGTCGTTATGGAGCAACAGGCCATGGCCCGCTTCCTTGGAGTTGGTATGATCGCTGCTAACAACGCAGCAGCTTACAGCAACGGTGGTGGGCTATATGACGGTACTGGGCAGCCGATAGCAGTCTATATGGATCCTCGATCTTCTCGAGATGTCGTTCTCACCGGAGCTATCACTATCTTGCCGAGTGTCACACGCTCGACAGCTCCGCCTAGCGAGCTGAATCTATCAAACCCCCCTTCTCGAGTCCTTCGGCGGCCTATACGGTGTTCGCTAGGTACTCCTGAAATCACTGCCAAGTACAGCCTGGATGAATTCGACGGTGGATGCGACATAGCCGAGTTGAAGGCTGGTCGCCATCAGCTTCATGCCGTCAGTCCGAACAAGGCCATTGAGTGCAGAGCAACCTTCACTGTTACGAATCAGATTGGTGATGGTCATCACCTCAGCCGCGTGGCTCTCGTCGCCTTCGATCAAGGCTGGGTGTTCCCTCGAACGCCTGATGGTTGGAATGCCCGAGGATGCGCCCTGGTCAGCTGTCATCCTGGTAAGGCCGAGCCATGCAAGTACAGTATGCGAGCGGTGGGGCCCGACTTCACTATCAAGACTGGTCTCGAGCTGCATTCTGTCATCCACTCCTCAAGATGCTATCATGCGCCATTGGCGATGGTGGGCTACGGTACAGGAGGCGCCCAGTTGTTACAGACCGAGGAGATCGACGTTAGCAAAGGTGTCACTGGTGCGTCGTGGATGAGGATCAAACGATCACTCGTTGAACTATATAGTGTAGTTTTGTATGCTATACAGGAGAACAACGATCCTATCGAGGATCTGGTAGAAGCTGATGCTGAATTGATTGCCTATCCTATGTTATATTAATGATGATTGTTTCCCCTCCCGTTTGCATTAGCGTTTATCGAGTTGGATCACTCCCCGAATTCAACAATCATCAGCGTGGAAAAATTGAGTTAGGTTTGTTTGAGCAATGATGGAACGTAAGGTAGAGTTGTCTCGCTAATGAGGTTCTGAAGACCTGGACCAAGCCAGAAATAAAATAATATAGATAGTTTGACTATGGTGTATTGTCCCGTCATGGATCATACAAGATCACAGTCGAGGACAAATAACACCACATCATAGAATAAACCACGTTCCTCGTATACGATCAACCCCGATATAAACTTTTGCACGGTTGGCAGGTGTCTTTACTTCATAAGGATCGCTGTAGTAATAGTAGACTTGATAGTAACTGTTGTGTTGGTGGATATCTTGGGAGTTGATGTAGTAGATCTGCAACGGATCATCTTTCAGTAGTAGTTGCAGTAGTAGGTTTATTAGTAGTAGTCGCAGTAGTAGAATTATTAGTCGTAGTGGCTGTAGTAGGCCTATTAGTAGTAGTGGGCGTAGTAGGTTTTTTAGTAGTAGTAGTGGCTGTAGTAGGCTTATTAGTAGTAGTGGCTGTAGTAGGTTTATTAGTAGTAGTTGGTGTAGCTGTTTTAGTAGTTGGGCCACCACTAGTTGTCGTAGCAGAGCCAGTAGTAGCTGTTGTAGTAGGGCCACCTGGAGTTCTCGTCGTGGATGTTGTCGAACCGGTTGGAGTGGTTGAACTTGGTTGCTGAGTCGGAGAACCTGAGGAGATCTATACCGTAACTCCTACGGGAAGTGTGCGGAGTAATCCTATCTTCCAGGAAACTAACCTGTGAAGGGCCGAATAGTAGGTGCTGAGCCGCATGCACTCATCCACAGTGAGACCGCCATCAACAAAATGGATACCAGGAAGATGCGAATGTTGAAAACCATTTTGAGGAGCGTAACGGTCAATCTGCAATACGAGCCGTGAAGCAATGCCATCATACTCGACACGTCAGACTCAGAAAATCTCATCATGAATCGACACAATCGCGACACACCGCATCCGAGATAGAGGACTGGAGAATATCAGCGGAAATGCTCGCGGGGAGGGGCACTTCCTCATTCAGAGTACAAACGTTCCGAATGCTGACAGCGACCATAAAAGAATGCGAGTCCCACTCTGGCTATCAGGACACGGAGCTGCAAAGGTCAATGACAAAAAATCGCAGTTCGATGCGGATTTCCAAGGTAAACTATGATTCGAGACTGTGAAGGCGGGGAAATAGAATTTGATGCATGCCCTCGCGATGATGGAGGTCTTGAAAACGCCGATGAACAGATTCGTTCAAAGGGGCGGAAACAAGGAGGCAGTCGGAACGACAATACACTATGCTGCATACCAGAAAACTCGGTGAACCGAGATAACATAATTTCATATCAGTCCCTCTCCCCCCGTCAGTGGAAATAGTAGTAGATGACGATGGGCTATTGTTAATCGAAGTAGGTGGTGAAAGCCCAGTAGTCGACGTATTCGATGTGGGTGTGGCAGTGTTATCAACGCAGTTGCAAGTCAACCGAGGTTCATTTTGGCAGGTGAGGCTTGACTCCCACCTGCAGTAAGTCCACACATCTCTCAACACGTCAAGGCAGAATTGATCTCCTATAGGACAGACCCGGGCTGGTTCGTAGAGCGCCAGGGTTGTGTACTGCCCACTCTCGTTACCGCTATTCCTTCGACCTGAAACAAGGCATTCATACAACGATAATAGCTACCATAAGAATCGAACCTGCCACGCCTGGCCCCATAGGAGGAACACGATCACAATGTAACAGTGATGAACGCCTCACGACCATTGGTAGATTCCTCATGAGACACTACGCATCAATTTGTTGCAGGTGCTGGACCTACAGGATTCTGTGACGTAGTAGGAGACACGTTGATAGTGCGCCCCATGAGCGCATGCGTGCAGCCTTATGGGGCGCACAAACTTGCCATAGTTTGGCATAATGCATAGTACCAACTGTACTGATCCCTCAGTATAGTTGGTGTAGGACCCGCCAACACCTTGAGAGCGTTCTCAAGCAACAGACGAGGCGTGTGCTTAAGGCGAGTGAAACTGATATTTCGAAATTGGGTTACGCTTGCCTTGGGACCTCGAGCGCACCCTATTGTTGTGAGTGTTGCCTCGTTCCCGAAGCAGCAGCAGCGAGGCGACGGTAGTAGAGTACACTAGTGAAAGAATGGAATGAGCTCCTATAAATCCTGTAGGAGCCTCCTAAGAAAACGCAAGGGCATGGGAATGTTAAATTGACCTAAATGCAAGAAGTGCACGTAAACGGCTAAGAGAAGGGGCCTGTTTCATAGGAGCAAATTGCGCCTTAAACTTAAGTAACGCCTTAAGTATACCTCAAGTAACTCCTTAAGTTGCTTGTGAAACAGGCCCACAGTCAGTCAATTCCTCAGGCGCATGTAAGGTTTCTTGCGCCGCTAGTAGTGCGTCGAAGACTATTCGAGTTATTGAGTTGCATGGCCCCTTTGGCTAAGTCATAATTGATAATTATTTCTTACAAAATCTCCAGTTATCATTAAATCTTCAAGAATAGCTCGAACCATGCCAGAATCCGCTCAAATAGTTCGCCTGTCTCGAGCTTGCCACTCGTTAGCTCCGCTGAATTCATAATAATACCTCAGGAGCGGGCTGGAGCCTCCTGAGACTAGAGCTCCCAGGAGTGTGCGAAAGTTTCAATTGAGCACTTTCGAAAGCACTCCTGAGATCAGTATTCAACTAGAAATTTCTTCGATGGGAAACGGTTGGGTTTATTGCTTCCACAGAATGGCAGTCGGCTATTGTACGCATTGGTGTTACAGAACGCTTCCAAGCTCTACGACTATTAATATGCGTAACATATTCATCCGGTTTCGTCGGCCCCAGCCACTTGTGTTAGTATAGTGACTGTTGCCCAGAGCCCTCAACAAGCCGCGTTTGCGGGGTATTGCAGTGAACTGCTAACTGACCTCTTCCCATGCATCCTCTTACCTTGGATGTATCTTATGTTATCACAAAGGAACTGAAGGCGGTAGAGGATGAGTATGGTAGAGTAAAGAGGATGCTAGGTGATAGAGGATCAACTCTCCCTGGTGCCCCGTTCGCATGCCAATTAAGACTTTGTTCTCTTCGCGTAGTCGTGTAGGTCTCATTAGTTGCAATCTACAATAGTCTGCTCTATTCCGAACTCCTAAACGTTTACCGCATCTATTTTGGGCCTTCTGGTCGCCCTTGTCGTATCTCCACACGGGAGGAAGATAGGCTGAATGTTCAGATGCTGACGAGATATGGTCCCCCAAGGGGGCAGAGGCGTTGGGCACCTGGCATTCCCTCTCGGTCTTCGTCGATCCCACCGACTGGCACAGAGAGCCTAAGCTACTAGCATCTGTGAAAAGCGTGCAGTCCCTTAATAGACTCAATGAAGTAGAATCGCTCTGTCTAACGCCTCATATACTGTATAGACCTTGACTAGGCTTTGGAGAGGCGTATCAGCACTTTGGCAGCGATCCTCAATGCTGCGAGATACGGTTATTATAGGGAGCTAGCGTACGGCAACTGAGGGGGCTTTAACACTACTATACATGTCGACAGCAGATACCTGCGTCGATGCCTCGACGATGCCAAGCTGGCTCTTCAGGAACTTTCAGCTCACCTCGGATACAGCCATCCCCCCTACATGTAGTCCCCTACAGTACTGATCCAGCAGCAGCAGGGTTTCTTGCCTCAGTGTATCCGTCAAGTCTTCCAAGGAGTTCGCAGGTAGTAGAGTCCAAGTCGGGGTCTCCGCCTTCCTTGTTGAACTGAGAGCATCCAGGTGACCCTACAGAGGACGGAGAGGCTGTTACGGTCGGTTCCATTAAACTGCCAGTTAGTGGATGGACAGTTGATGAGGTCTTCAAGAGGCTCGACAACACTGAGGTTTACTTCTACGATGTAGCTACGTCTCAGTGCACTCCTCATTGAGAGGTCCAAGTCCAGATCCTCGGTGTGTTGGAGCCCCCCACTCGAGACCTGGTGAGGGAGGCTATTGCTAGGGCCACAGAACGACTGTTAATGGTCATATCGCAGTTGAGGGCTCAGCTACAGGAGGTACCCTAGTCAGTGCAATGAGTGTCGAGGGCCAGCCTTCTATCAGGAAGGGACGGTGACACCGAAGACACCAGAGGAGATAGCCGCCAGCTGTCTCCGTGAACTCGTATCGGAGCACCTTGTGAAGTGGAATGTTATTGTAGGACAAAACATGGCAGGCATGCTCAGCCATCATCAGGCGTAGGTCAATACCATGCTGCAATTGTTGCCTCCTGGCGAGTTAGAAGCCTTGACCGAGAGGCTCAACGTGAAACAGCAGCATCTAGCTGGAGTAGTGATAGGGATAGTTTTGGCGGGGCCTGGTCGTCGACCTTATTGGTATCTAATGCTTTCAACCACTATATGCTGTCCTGTCCTCTTACCTTGCTGATGGACTGTCGCAGAGTTATCAGCCTGCGTCCGCGGCTCGATCCCTTATCTGCATTCATGATGCCCTCTCAGCCCGTGAGTCCAGCGGTAGTAGATGAGGAAGCTTCCGCACGGTTACAGCAGCAAGTGGCAGATCTCGAGGGTAAGCTCAAGGAGGCAGAATCTAAACTACATAATCAAGAAAGGGAGTTCGAACGGCAACTAGCCAAATGGGTCCGATCATGTTACTGCCTCACCTGGTGTAGCACTTGAAGACTATCAGGACACAGAGAAAGCCGCCTTGCGAGCATCCTTGGCCGCGTCCAGATCATCAGAGTCGGCAGCTGGACAACACGCGTCTTTGGAAATGGCGACGTTGCGGGAAGACCTAGAGAAGAGTATGTCGAATTGGAACTATCTAGATGGTCTGTGGGGTCGGCCTCAGGTCAGGAGGAGGCAGCGACCCTCAGAGCTCAACTAGCTGCTGCTCGAAAGAGTCAGGTGCAGCGTGAGCAGCATGACGAGAACATCATTAGGGCCAAGGCCTTAGAGGAGCACACTGCTAGACTGGAGGAGGAACGTGAGGCGCTACGTTGTGAGTATGAGGGGCGGATTAGGGAGCTAGAGGAGGCATTCGAAGCTAGAGTAGTAGGGGGAGAGGGTGGTCCGACAGAGTCCCTATGAACAGATCAAAAGACTTGATGAAGACCGTGAAGCCTTACAGAGGGAATTGTCCACGTATCATCAAGTAGTAGGGCCGACTCTTAGCTCGAGTCATTCGGCTGTTGCAGCAACAGCAACGGGTAGAGGAGGAGAAGCCAGCGAGGGTGAGGAGGGATAAAAGCAGTCAATGTCCAGCATGCGGTGGTAAGGAGGTAGCCACTTATTCCTAATTGAGGTATCGTTTAGCACAAGAGCTGACTGAGGGAGAGAAGGAGGAGCTCAGCATGTACCGCCACCGATATGGGGTTGAGTGTGCTGGTAGGCTCTAGCCTTCCCTTATGAGGCCTCTGATCGGCATAAGGTGCTACTGTTGGAGAAGTAGACGCTCTGAGGCACTTCATCATCAGCCGTAGTGGGTCGATAAGGAAGGCTCTCACTGAGAGGACATCAGTAGTCACTAGGGATGGTGGGTTCATAATCATTGAGATAGACCCGCTGGAGGATCGGCCCTCTTAGCCTTGGCGCGGTATCTAGCGTTCAGCTCCAACCAGAGTGGTCTACCTGACTTCCTGGACTACTTTAGCGGTCGCATCCTTGGGCTCGTCAGTGGCAGCGATGATGGGCAGGAGGCCAGCATTGACGAACTGCTCAGCTATCTACATGTCCGTCTAGTATCTCTCGTCTCTGTGATAGGGACCTTAGGTGGAGGAGGTCGTCCTCGAGGAAAGGATCCAGCCGACGGGAGAGGAAGAGCGGAGCATATCGAGCCCCGTGCCCGAGATGCGAGATGGAGTCTCGCAGACTGAGAAGAGAAGTGAGGTGGTCCGGGAGAAGCCTCGAGGGCATGGCAAGGATAGGGACGAACCCGATGAGGCCAAGGGTGACCTGCTGCGTGCTTACACCTCATAGGATGGTGAACTCAGAGTCCCGATTCGATATGCGGACAGCCTTCCGTGATCGGACGAGAAGGGAGCTAGTGAGGCCATTTAAGGAGGAAATCTTCCTGCTAAGGAAGGACAACGAGGAGGTGCCGCCGACGCTTCAGCCATAGTGGAGCTAGTCTTCTATCAGAAAGCCCTCCGTATGGCGGTCCTCCAGAAGAAGCTGGAGAGTGTACAAGCACAGTTGGCTGACTTGGTCAAGTCTGAGGACCATAACCTTACTCAACAGCAGAAGAATACGGTCGCTCGTCTGCTCAAGGCTAGTGATTTCACTAGCCAAGGCGACGATGACGACGACCTGCAAAACCTCTTGGATGGCGTGGACGTTCCGTGAGCTCTCATAACACAGCGGGGAATTCCCTGTTCTTCTTGGGTAAGGTATCGGGTTCTAGCCGAGGCGGCGGTACACAAATCGAGGCGTCATATGCTCTATTTCGACTCCAAGATCCGGCAAGCACGAGAGTCCGCCCGCAATGCAGCTAAGGCGAAGTGGTCAGGTGAGTTTCCATAGACTCGATCGGGTTTACTACTCTCTATAGGAGGAGAGCTCGCAGAAGTACATGACTCTCCTCGGGTGAGTTTATATCATCATGATGTGGAAAGGCGATAAAGTTCTCCCAGGAAAAGGCGATATTATCTGCGTCGCCCGTGAACCTGTCTTTCTCCCCACCCTCTGGATATCTCTGCAGCGTTGAGGAGTTGGAATCGTCTGCTACCGAGATTGATGCTCCGGTGATACGTCTGGAGTGTCTGAGGCTCTTGTGTCACGCTGTTCAAGTCAGCCCTACTCCTCATCGAGCTCCAGCGATGATCTCGAGGGCTCATCAGTCTTTGCTCGAGATGAATTAAAGAGGAGGAAGAGCCGTCTCAAGAAGGGTAGTGGGATTCTCTTGACTGGATGCTGAACCGCGCTCTCTCCAACCTCTCTGTTCTCATCTTTGTTGCATCATCCTTCCGTCCAACCTCTTGCTATGATGTATATCAGGGTCATTGACCCCGTGCAAGCATTCAGCTCTGGTCACGTTGAAGAGCCCTCGTCGACGTGGTCGTAAGCATCGACGCCATATGGAGCAGAAAGTCCGTCAGCTGAGGCGCCTTCTAGTCGACGTCGAACGTGGTGTAGCGTGCCTTTCCAGTGACACAGAGGATAATGATGATAATGATAATGACAATGCTCGACCAATCCTCCCACCCGTATTACCACTACAACACTTCCTCTCCTCATATCGACCTACTCAGCCCCTGCCAGCCCACTCCCCTGGCTCATCATGGACTGTATGGAAGCGGCTCGGCAACGACTCATCGAGGGACACTTCCCCGCGCTGGATGATGGCCTCACCTCGACGGGTGTGTTACTCCTCAATGGCAGTCTCCCATGGAATCTGTCAGGACCCTTCTCCCCACGGCTCCCCTTTACAGCGCCGGTCGAAGATTCCAGAGCCTCCGAGCTCGAATGAGCTAATGAAGAGGTAGATGCCCTTGAAGGCCTATCGCAGTCACTCTGGTCAGATTGGCCTCGGTGCCCAAAGCACCTGCTTACCCCCTCCGCGTGAGGGAGCGTCGTAAGCAGCCCAAGGTGCTACTACAAGGCCGATCTAGGTCCTCTATCGGGTAGGAGCTTCTATACAGACTGTAGCTCGATGGCCCCTATCAGTCGTACTCACCCTGTGCTATGGGTTGCTCCCAACGACTGCCCTTCTATCTTGAGGACGGCCAAGAGGGGGTCTACGGGAGGTGGTGTAGTGAGTCGACCCGCCACGACAAATCTGAGATGGGGGGCGGCCCCGGGCCGTAGAGCCCGGCTGTTGTTCAACAACACTTCCCCTAGTGGTTTCCTCCCGAGACCATTCGCCCCGAGATCCCCTTAGGACTCCCCTGTAGCATGCCCTCCACGGCCTGTGTCGTTTTCCTCATTCGATCGATTACTGTTGCTTTTATTCGTCGGCTGATCGTCATACTCACTTCAGCGTTTTTGAAGCCTTGCCCTCATGGAGTCATCCGAGCGACGGCCCAAGGCGAGCGCCCTATTCCCATCTCTAGAGTCAGCCCTGTCTCAGGCATGCAATGGTAAGTATATCTCAGCATGGACAGACAGCTCATTACCCTCCTATGCTTCCTCAGGTCATGGGAGCCCCTGCCTCACCGTCAAGCTGTTGCGCTCCGACAGCCTCCTGCAGACCACAGCTTCTACTGCTATTGTTACAGCAGCTGTTGCTAACAGATGTGTCTACTATGCTACGGGGACTCACAGGAGTACTCTAGACCGGCCTACCGCCTAGCCTCCTCATGGTCCTGTGTTAGGTTCTGTATATAGATGGTATCCCGATGACAACCAAGTGGAGCAGATCCAACTCCCCTCTGCAGCAGCAGCCGGGCAGGCTCGAGGTAGGCTTTCCGTAAGGCTGCCATGGGCCCCCATCTGGCTCCCTCAGGCTCCACCTCGGCATCGTTCGCTAACGTGTGCGCGCTCTTCCTCGACCCTGTATCGGCTTTCCACTGCATCATAGCTACGGCTAACAACATTAACTATTACGTTAGCTTCGACAGCCCCTCCGCTGTTGAGCTGACCAAGTAGGTGACCCCTCCCCCCTCTCCTGTCGTAGTCTTGTGGTCCCCTTAGGCTCCGTGGTCATCAGATCGAATGCGTCGAGTGGCCCGAGGCTTGTGTCACTGGTGATGGAGCGTTGACACAGACAAGTAGGCCTAGCAGCCACTGTGGTCGTGATGCTAGGAGGTTCTGCAGGTACCGGCGATGTCGTAGTAGGCACACGAGCTGGAGTGTTCTTCCTTTTGAGAGTAGCCAACGGTCGAGAGGTCAACTTCAGGCAGCTCATGGGTAGCCTCGGGCTTGGAGGCCCTCATCAGCCCTTCACCTCAGAACTGCCCCCATGGTCCCCGAACCAGTCCGCTATCACCGCCATTCGCATCTTCCAACCCCGCGCGGGCCCACCGCATTCATTATGCTGCCTCATCCAGCAGGCTCATCTACTGTACCCAATAGTCCCGTGCTCAACACTTCTCCTCACAGAACTCTCCTCAGCTTTGGCTTCACTGGTGGTCCCAATGTCGAGCACCTCTTTGCCGGAGTTGGCTCCGGTACCGTCGTCAAGAGGGACCATGTAGGCTCCACCTCCTGCTACTCGCGGCCCCCACTAGTTATGAAGGCGCTATTGCCGCCTTGAATAGCATCGGCGTTCATAGTAGATCGTCTAGAGCGCCACGTAGCGTAACGTTGTTGGGAAGTATCATTGTTCTCTAGTTACTCTATGAGACGCCCCGTGTAGCAAGGCCGGCCCTGGAAGGGTTCACTCTCCATGTAAGTTGCTTGGCATTGGATTGTGCCTTACGACTTAGCAGGTTCGAGCCACCGAGGGCCGAGTCATCTGGGCCAGCCCCTCATGCATGGTAGAGTTTGACCTCCCGCAAGCCACCTCCCAAAGCCGTCAGCCCGTCGTCGACTCCAAAGCAGCCATCGTAAGGCAGCCCCCGGCTTCCTCACATCCACCAACACCTGTCCCAATGTCAGATACCATACCCTACCCTCAACGTGCTGCCCAGCAAGCACAATGCCACGACTAGCACCAGCTCAGAGTATCCTAGGGCGTGCGCTCCTACCAAGTACAACCCATGAGTGGTCCTAGCCCACCAGTGAGTGGTCGCCTCTGTTAGGTATCACATAGTACTCCTGTACTCCTCCCGCATAGTAGCAGTATCCCGAATTGCTCCCTATGACATGGTGTGTTCCCTCAACCTACCGAGTGCCCAATATGGCAATGTAATGCGCGTCGCCTTAGGGATGGTTTCATCCCTGAGCCCTCAGGTACGGTCACTATTGGTCCAGCCACACGACTGTGCGGAGGTTGCCTTGTACAGCGATAGAAGAGTCTACGAGCTCCATTTCAATAACGAGCAAGATCAGGTGGGCCCACAGCGTCGTCGCTGGTCGTCCGAGATCCCTCACTGCAGGTATGGCGACAGTTGATTACCCGCAAGAGCTTCTCTGAGGCGTTGAAAGTGGCACCGAACGCAGAGGACAAGGCGTTGGTCGTGGCAGCGGAAGGGGAGGTGGGTTCCCTTGGGCGGCAGTAGCTGGGGAGACGCTCGATGCATCAGGAGCTCTTTCGATCGAACGACTTCATCGCAGCAGCCGACAAGTTGGCACAAGCCGGCACCACCGCCGTATCCTTTGAGGAGGTCTGTCTGGCCTTCATCTCACAAGATCAGCACAGGGCTCTGGTCAGTTGGGGGGTCTTTGCTCGCTACAGTTGAAGGTGTTGACTTCAGTTGAACTACGTCACCAAGCTGACTCGTAGTCTAGTCTATGGTGGAGCTCGACGGAAAGGAGTACAAGTCCCGGTCATGTTCCTGTGGGCAGGCCAGATGTGAGCCCCCGATACTAACTCAGCATTGCTCTCACGCCTGCTGTAGATACACCCTGTTGCTGAGCCGGGCATTTGCTGAGGATCCGAGGGATGACCACGATCAGGCCGCAGACCTCCAGCGTGATCTCATTGACCTAGTTCGGCTTTGTCGACCGCATCTGGACGAGGCGTGCATCCAGGCGGTATAAAGCATGTAGCTACTCAAGCCTCATGAGCATTTCCGTTGTGCTAGTTATATAAACTTCTAGAGAGCAGTGGACTCTACGACTCGACAGTGCTCGTAGCTGAGTCCCTTGGCGACATACGAAAGGCGGTTGACACGATGGTTACACGAGCACAGACTGAGCGAGTGAGCCATGCCTGGAATCAGCTCTATTAATGATCCCATCGAGTAGGCGTTGGAGCAGCTGTATCGGTATGATGCCACCAAAGAAAGGGACGATCTGATCTACGAGTAGGCATGTTGTATTCTGAGGGCTCACGCCTTCGCCCACGGAGTAATGGTGTGCTTTGTGCCACTAGGTTCTCTCCGGTACTCTTCCGTGCGCATCCTGAGCAGTTCATCACCTACCTGATAGCCGTGCCGAGGTCGGGGGTGGGGTCTTGGCAGACTGTGGACCCTCGTCGGCTCCTGCCAGCCCTCAGAGTAGCCCTAGCCTCTGGTCCGAACTCGGAAGTAGCAGGATGTCCCAGCAGGATGGCCGCGATAGCACACTGTCAGATACGCCGTTCGTCTGCTACCAAGTACCTCACTCACTGTTGCTGCTCTCCTGGAGGAAACCGTATAGTTCTTGGGCTGGCACCATACTTTCGAATAGACCCTGTTAGGTTTGTCTCGCACTATGCAGCTCATTGGGGGTGAGCCCTCGTCCTGGACTGCTCTGATGGACCTGCTGACCCAGCTGAAGGCGATGGAGCCCGATGAGGATGGGGAGGAGCAGGAACTCTGCCGGTAGGTTGCCCCTGATAGGATCCTCTATGATCTATTCTATTAGGTACATCAGGACTCAAGGCGAGATGCCGCACTTTGACGTCACCTCCGCGTTGAGGGTTTGCTACAGCATGGGGAAGACTAGAGCTCTCACTGTTGCGTACGGCGCCTTGCAACAGGACGGCGCTGTCATATGGCCTCGTTCAGGTACGGTCTTGTAGGGCAGTACAAGCTCGCAGTTGATGTAGCCTTGGAGCATGACGATCTCGATTTGGCCATCCACAATGCACAGAGGTGAGCACTAGGAGCTCTGCTAGTGACGCTTCATTCGA
The DNA here is from genome assembly GCF_000006405.1 of Perkinsus marinus ATCC 50983. Lineage (NCBI taxonomy): Eukaryota > Perkinsozoa > Perkinsida > Perkinsidae > Perkinsus > Perkinsus marinus. The sequence goes on from NW_003211646.1 coordinate 203,454, forward strand.
GCTGGTAGATGCCGGTCGAGCAAATCGGAGAAGAGGAAGATATGGTTGACTATCCTGAACTATGAGGCTAAGAAGGGCGATATGAATGCTCTGTTGAAGTTCTATCAGGAATCAGATGACGTAGGAGATTCGATCCCATGCCCAGTGGTATGTCCTTTTAGGTTCTCACCATCGCAGACGTGCTCAGTTCGATACCTGTGAACAGTAGCAATGGCGCTACGTTGGGTATGTTTAGGTCGGAGATTGAGAAGAGCCTGGATCAGTAGGGCACGATATACTCCTCAAACTGTCCATCGAAGTGTCCTCTATGGGTAGGTATGAGACTGACATACATCTCTTGAATATGGAGCTCGAACAGCATAAGAAGACTATGGATGTAATCGAATCCTACACGAGTCAGCGAGTAGGACTATCCGTTGTATGATTCAGGCTGTCGAGCGAGACTTCGGCGGTGGGCCGAGTGATGGCAGCAATGTTGAGGGTGGTCTTGGAAGATGTGTGATATTGTCGCAGACCCAGAGGTGAGCTGGTGATCTTGCCTGGACCCTGCTTCCGATATGTTGGTTTTTGACGCTTATCCTCGTGCAGGTGCGATCTTTGTCGTCAAATCATCTACTCTCGTGGGTTCTATGCATTCCTTTGTGGACACACCATGCATAAGGACTGTCTTGAGGAAGCAATCGCCTTGATGCCACCTGCGGTGAGTTATCTGCCCGGAGCTGTGGGAGAGTACGGTGTTGTCCTGTTCAGAGTGGTACGGACAGTCCCAAGGACCCAGCAGCTGACTGCTACATATGTGGTTCTAATTTGATGGACTCGTTGTTTATGCCGTTCATTGATCCCAACTACGATCGCAATGAGATGCGAGATTGGGAAGTCGGTATTGGACGTTGACGTTTCCAAAAACGGTTTTTTGTGTTCGAATGAGTGTACATACGTGGCGGCCACGCTCGCACACATGAGTAATTATCAACTACTTTCCGAAGCACATTCTTGACATATCATCATACTGAATAATTCTAGTAGATGGCCACAGGAAACCACTCAGTGATTCAATCAGGAAAGGCATGGGCAAGCACAAGTATCAAGAAGCATTCATCATCTATCTCTGAAGTGACATGCCTCGTGTTCGAATGAGAATCCTTCGGTTTTTCCTCTACGATGGGATCGGTCTTCAGCAACACGAGTCTGCCACCAGGAAGGGAGCTTAGGGAAGTTGAACATCGCAGCTGCTCCTCCTTTACGATACGTCATATCTACACTCACACCAGAGCGGTACGTCGAACAACATGCTGGTACGGGCTTGCAGTGCTTCAGAGGTTGCCGCTTCAACAGCACGGCGACGAGCAAGGTTCCAAGGAGGTATTTTTGTCCTCTCTCCCTCCACTCGATGTGTTCCTGCCGGCACCTGCTGGATCACCCCCTCGAGGTCAATGCATTGTGGATCATACATCGGCTCTGAAGGGGAGCACTGCTCGAGAGTGCTGTAGCTGTACGAACCCTCCATCGCCATCAATTTGCCACGGGCATCAAAACTTCTATCATCTGTGGAGGTAACAAAGGCGGCAACTTTTCTTGCGATACTAAAAAGAGTGTATAGCCATGATCCCACACTATGCCCACGTACATCAATGCGGGATCATCTCGACGTTTGAGCCATGGTAGTGCGCTCGGCTCGAGTAAGCGAGGTGCCATCTACACACATCACCACTCTGAGGGCTTCGGCTCCTCTAGAAGTGGTACATGAGAATCATGCCGTTGCATCTTTTGCCGGCGAGTCCCATTGGGCGGAGCGAAGCCCGGGATCGGTCCTTGTGGATCCCTTGGAGTATCAATCGTGAGAGTGTGAACCTACACTCATTGTAGACAGCTAGACGCTATGCAACTATGGATGCTAGGGTGCTCACTCAAACAGGCGACTCGAGAGTGCTTTAACCGATGAGAAATTGGCGTAGTAGACGATGTCCGAGCGGAGGGAGCCTTGGGCCTACCCGAAAGCTGTTTGTGTTGGCATCCGTTGAGGGTTTGAGATCAACACCACGTCGTTTCTTGTGTGTCCGGCTCGACATTGAAGGGGAAGTGAGACTGCATGATGGCTTTTCTATGCATTCGAGTAAATACTCCCGTCCTTGCTCCGACTAGAAGCTCAACACCATGTGGTTGGAGAACTATGATGATTCCGCATGCATTGGTCTAGAGATAGAGGATTCTTGAGGCTCTACCGCGCTTAGCAGTACTCCTAGGCGTCGCCTTCTTTGCTGAAGCAGCTCGCTTCTTACTGCTGGCATTGGGCTTCGTCCCTAATCACCCAGAGGCCCTCGGCATGAACGGCTACCTCCATCTATGCCACATTACCTCGATCGTCGCCTTCATTCTCGCCTTCGCCGTCTTCCATAATTACATCTTCAGTAGCAGCTTTCTTTGTACTGTTTTGGGGGTCAACAAAGTACAACTTCTTCACTCGCAAGCCCCTGATCAAACCATCTATTCGACGACCACTCGACCGCCGGCATTAAACCCAGCGGTGACCTCATTCTCACTTGAAAAAGCGGCTGGGGTCTTGGCCCTTCATCAGCGAACCCCGACTAGGGGGTTGGATCACACCGAGGAACTCCAACGTACAAAGGCACATTCCGAACCGAACCTGGTCAGGAGCAGTTGGTCAGCGCACGGTGGAGAGCATAGACCTTCATATCCTCCGAGCTCGGGGCGGGATCCTCGACGTCTTTCACCTTCTCACAGAAGCTGGTCCAAAGGTCTTCCAGGTCAATCGTCCGTGCATGCTGCAAATACTGGCGGTATCTACCAACGGACCCTCATGCAAGTGAGGACGAATCTCTCGACCTACACTATGGTGAGGTCGCTTAGCTTCTCGCTATACCCAGGGGGGAGTTTTCCACTCGAGCTGAGAGGCATCAATGACGATCCGGAGAAAGCGCTCATTTACTCTCGAGGGACCTCCGAGATGGACCTCTCCCGATCCTCTCCATCCACAATGGCGTCCGCTTCCCCCAAAGCGTCAAAGAACACATCCACATCTAGCACGTTCAGGCATGCACTGACCGGAGGACTGCGATGAGGCTACCAAACTAAAGCCTCACTCAGAGAGTTCTCCCGACTTGTCCCATTCGCACGCTGCAGCTCGCAGAGGGAGCAAACTGATAAGAAGAAAGACCATTCTCCATAGCGACTCAGCAATCCAAGCAGTTGCTCACTCCGTTGATATCACCGCTGCTCCCAGCGTTTGTCGAATAAAAGTGACGAGGTCGCTGACATGCTTTGTTAGTACTGATAACATATTGGCAATAAGAGGTCATTCATACCCCTATCCCCACCTACCTGTGGAAGCCTGTGGGAAGGCACTGCCATGGGGGGCCTGAGAGTATAGCAAGATGGACAGCATCATCATCACCACCTCGAGAGACCCACCACTTTATTCTGCAGGCTCTTGAGGAACATGATGATATCTCCCAACTCGGTCCCATGATGACCATCGAGACACTCAGGAGGCAAGATCCGTGAGGACTTCTCCAACCTGATACGAACATGAGTACGATGGGGGGAAGGAGTGGTACCACGAGGCCGTCCTCTCGACACAACTCTTGAACGTCACTGTGCTCATACCAGATAGCTTCTCAACGGCAATGCACATCCGCTCGATGTCGTTACGCAAGCCGACTTCATCTTCAGGGAACAGGTAGGGCTCGAGCCGAGCAGACCTACACACACGAGAGGGGTCCGTCTGGGCTAGTCCCCACAGCACCCCACTTGTCGGTATGCTTCTTCGCAGTGGTCCGTGCCAGGGCATCCCAGAACAAAGCCAAGGCAGCCACCTTACTCCTCTGCCTACAACATGATGCTCAACGAGAGCACGGGTTGCTGCTCACCCCAAGAGGGTTCCGAGATGCTTGCTAGCCTTGGCCTCGTCGAGGCAACCATCTGCTTTGGTGTAGCCTCTACAGCCTTCCTTTTTCAAATGGACCGCCAGGGCCTCTCTCGCCATCTTACTCAGTCCCGCTAGCCTCGACGCAAATGCAGATGATAGTTTCTTGGCTGAATACTCGACGCCATCACTACTGAGGTGAACTCAAAGACTCACCATCACCAGCAGCCCTAGTGACCACTAGAGGGTCGCAGAGCACAGACCACGGGTTGCAGTCGAAGTAATCCCGCACGATGAAGCAGATGGCTCGCATAACGTCCTGAGGGAAGTTGCCCAAGCTGGAGGGAGCGGAAGGAGAGTAGGTCACCTCGTTGCACATCCTGGAGTTCATGAACATATCTCGTAGTATTGCCACTGTCTGCTTAGATGCTATCAGAGGGAAGCCTAGGGCTGGCATCTGAATTTCTATAACGTCCATGAAGCCTTCGAACACTGCTGTACCTGAGGAGCTACAGTTAATGACAGTTCAAGTACCCCATCTCCTTCTTGTTGTTGATGATGAGGGAGGCATCCTACTGTCAAGCAAGAGGATCTCATCCACGAGCAACACTTCATCCATCTGCCTGACGAGGTCCATTACCCCACCGTCCGATGCACTCACACCCGAGACCCCCAGGATGACAGTGACGGGGAAGGCAGAAAAGCAACCAGGCATTCCATCGTACTCGCCCCTGACCTGGCTTGACACTAGGGTGACCAGTCCAAAATGCAGAAAGGCTCACTAGGTTGACCAGGAGCTCCATGAGGACCTCTATGGTAGCGAGGTTGGAAGCATCGGCATCCTCCATCATTATGACGATGGGAGGGTTGTCTTGTCTGAGGAGGAGTTGCTGCTAGAGGACGTCTCCGCACCTTAGTACACGTGCACTGTAGATCGATACCATTCCCTCAGTACACTGAGGTCGTTGAAGCCTTTCGATAGCAGGCCCAGCACAGCCTCGCTCACTGTCATCGTCAGGGGTACACCGCCTCCTTGGCCCTTCCCAGTGTACCTGCCCAGTTGAGTAGTGGAAACCAACACGACTGCCTCTGGTACCGAGCTGGCCTCGACCCGTCATCATCGTCCGAGTCGTCGCTATAATCAACATTGTTCTCTCGTCGAACAGTAGTATCTACCCCGATAGCCGATTTCGATGTACCCACGGCCGAGTCGGTCCTACTAGGAGTCCTGGCGTGGGATGCAGCTGGCTTGATAGGCGTGGCGGTAGCTCCAGCAGCGTATGCCGCGGTCCCTAGCGTCCCTTGGCTACCACTGGATGGAACCGGTGAGCTGTCACTAGATAGTAGACGACTGAGGATCCTCTTGATCTGACAAGACGTGTGCAGTCGGCCCAATAAGAACAGTAAACCTACGGCAACCTCGATGCTCTGAAGGTCCGATCGATTGAGCAAGACTTGGTAAGGCGTGACCTCTTTAGTGCTCAAGGCCTATAAGTCTGATACCACTCCTTGCTCCAATCGTTGGTCCTACATCTCCAAGTTGTTGAAATACGTATGTCCTATCAGCCGAGGAAGCCCCAGCAGTGCCCACGATAGTCTTAATCTTATTACTACATCCCAACAAGTGCGCGGTGTCGTCCACAGTCAGTGAGCTGAGATTTCATAGGCATACACGAGAGGCTGCCCAATGGTAGTACTCAATGACGTCCCTCCGTCCCGGCCTTGTATGCTTCCGCATAATCTCTGAGAACCTCTCCGACATCCACTCCCACAGTCGAGTCAGGGCTATTTGTCGGTCCTGATATCAACCATGGCGTTCTATTTAAAGGGATAGCAAGCCTCACTTTGTCGAAGTAAGCATCTCCTATTGCCGATGGAGTCACTACAGGGTGTAGCCTATGGGATCCCCAGTGCGAGGAGGCAGACAAGCTAGCCTCCTCAGCACCAGGCAAGCCGGATTGAGGACAAGACCTCCCTTGGGCTACTGGACCAGTCGACATGGCTGTAGCCTGAGGAGTGTACAATACACTGCTTACTTTAATACGTGCTTTTTGCGAACCGCATGAGATGTCGATACTAGGGAGGAATATTCATCGATAACTAGCATTCCATATCAAGATGGAAAATATGCACATGGTCAGCTGCGTATGTTCGTAACAATGTGAGAATTCTCAGGAACTTGTCGGGAAATGATGGCCGTCCATTTCTACCCCGATTCACATATAAACTTGTATGATTAGTGCGGAAGCTCAGCTATATATTCCTCCAACACTGCTCCCCGTGGGATCCCTACCCTTCTATCAGTCTTGCATGCTCTTATCGACCAACCTTGATGAGGCTGGTAGATCTCCCCTGGCTTGGGCCTAGGCATTGGAAGTGATACTCAATTCACTACCATCCCCCACAGCGACCCATTCCATTAACAAACACTCTCCTCAAAGTACTACTAGGAACGTGGGCAAGTCGGCAGGTATGTATTCAGCAACAACGAAACGATGTAGGAAGAGACTACCGACTAGGACGACTGTACATCACACTGAGAAACTACGAAGGCTTTGAACTTCTCATAGCAGCTCGGGAAGTCGTCGTTGATGAGCACTAGATCCCAGAATCCTGGAATGTCCCTATACCTGTTGATACCGTAAATCCTCCGAATCGCACAGCAGCATCCCCTGTAACCTACGTCATCTCTTTCCGAGCAGTCTCCAATCGTTTCTCTATCGCTGCTTCCGTCTCAGTCTTCCGATCACGTAAACGCTGAAGTGGACGAGCTGTTCGATGCACTACCAGAACATGCTATTGTCACCTTCTCGAGAACTTGCATGCTAGGTGGTGATATGAATACGTAGGTTGGATAGAAACCAAGATCAGTCGAGGCCTTCAATGACTCTACTCCTTGCACATCGATATCGAGGATACAGATCTCACCGTGGGATAGTACCTACCACACGCTCACCTTATGCTGAATCAAACGACCATCACACGACGACAGAGAATGCCGATGCGTTGGCGGAAGTTTATACAGTCTTACTTCTCTCACTGAGGCCTTGGAGGTACCGTACAAATTGCCATGGACTTCCGCATGCTCGATGAACTCGCCATCAGCCATCGCAGCCTCCATAGTGGGCCTGAGTTCACATCCGTAGACCACAGAGGCTGATAGCGGCTATGACCTGCTGGTAAAGTGATAAGACTTCCCATCAACCTCTCCAGTCCGCATGCCTCGAGTCGTATGGGATACACTGAAACCGAAGTGGCCAGGGAACCTGAGAAAGCGTTCATCGAGAGAGCTACTCTCAGAGTCCTCTCGTACTCCTTCAACAATCGTTTTATGAGGGTAGACTTCCCAGCACCTAGGGAAAAAACCTTAAATAGCCTTCAGATTCGCGACCATATCGAGGGTATTCACATCTCAATATTCCATAATCGTAACTACCCTAGCCCATGTACTACCACTCGGACCGCAAAGGACCAGTACGTCGTTTGGTTTCCTTACTGCTACTCCTCTAGTTGCTGTCATTAACCCTCTTCGTAAAACCTCGGAAAGGCCGGAGACCATCACAATCAGCTGCAAGACTCGTTTTTGAGAAAAAGAATTGTCCCCACTGCGAACACTGCACCAAGACAACGTCGTTCTATGATGAGAATAGTACAGGTTGAGAAAAATAGAAACTAGACATTCAGTGTTTAGCGGCAGACAGTATCAACGAGCTTCTGTCTGTCCATTTCCGCATCCTTCTTCGTGGCATTTTCCATGGTGTACCTATATGAACCTGCCAGTGGCCGTGACGATGAGGTGAAGGCCTTACATGTGAGCTAGGGAGTTGAAGCCTCTCCGGTCACCGTTGCCTGACAGAGTGTACCGAGTAAAGACACTGTTTGTTACTGTTATTACGAAGGAGATTGCCCGCATCACAGTTGAGTGGACTGTCAGCATTTGGTTCGGCTAGTAAGGAGAGAATCGCCATACAAACGTATGTTAATGTCCACGCCGGTGACCATCCCTGAACGAGGTAGAGTATTGATCATAGGCCCCACTCATTGAAATTCCCTACATCTCTTTTGAGAATGTCCAAGCATATTTCACCAGTGTTGTAATTGACATTAGGGTGGAATATCTTCGTAATCATAGTAACCTTGGGAGGCTCTATGGGATACATCGAACCACATTGTAGATGCAACACGAAGTTGCCACCTGACAATAGGAAAGGTCAGGATTCCTCAAGCAAAGAGTTCGCAAGGATGGCTTCTACTCCATTCGACTTGATTCGAGGAGAAACAACAGCAGAATGAGCCTACAACTCTTCTTGTTATGGCCAATCCTTGTTGATATTTCATTTATCACTGACTACACGAATTGGTATACAGAATGTATTGATAAGCAACACAATTGTTGATACCTCCATAAGCCCGGTCCGTCTTGGGCGGGCGAATGACTGCCACCCAATGCTCAAAGGACCCTCCAATAATCTCAAGATCGATATCCGGGTTAGGATGCTGACTAGCTTCCTTCAGCTCTTTCACGAGTCGTACTCTCGACATGGTTAAGGTGAGAGAAAACACTAAAGCACGGCGATAAACCCCAAGTTAGAAGTGATGATGTACCTAGTTGTGCAACTTGCATATATAAAACTAATACGGAAATGGATATTGACGAATCCAAGTGCATGTCTGTAAATGCCTTGGGCGCGCGCCGCAGAATTATGGTCGCATGATGCGATCATACTCCCGTCGTGCCGATCGGAGGAGTACGGAGTGATTTACGAATACTGAACAGCACGGAATGATGATAGCTGACGAGAAAGATTGGAATGCCATCCTGGGATGGATGACGGTTTCGCGTTGTCTAGTGACTAAGCCAGGAGGTCTATACCGAGATACAGAGGAGTGCGGACGGGTGTGCAAGGATGAACGCTAGCGGTTGGTGAATTGTGAATCTACTATGCTTGTATCCGGTAAGGATGCGGAGAAGTTTCGAGCTCTCATAAAAAGTGACACTGCTAGTTTGTGGTGGCGTGCACGATAGCACGCAGGCGCAGTAGAAGACAGTGTGGCAATATAGTTGCTACTACACTGAAGTGCACCCTCCCGTAGCACACGGATCCAATAGGATGCAATGGGGAAGGCGTTAGCGTCATTGCACCACTCAGATGATGCTTCTTGAGGCATCTGAGCTTCAGTAAAATTTCTGCACATCGTGGGGGGTGTTGGGACTTCGCGGCGACGTGAATAGGCAATATTCCGGGAAGAAAATCTCAGGGTGATACCAATGGAGATGGTGAGCGTAAAATTAACAACGGTCAGTGTATAGAGTACCGTTGGGACGGATCTCTACCGGACAGCCTTCTGGCGCCACCCTGTAAGTTGTCGTTCCCTGAACCGTCGTATTATATGAGTCGTAGAGGATGCATGCTTAGCCTGATCCACTAGTCTGCAGGCGTTCGGGGATTCACCCTATCATAATGGCTGCACCCTTCACTTCTCTTGTTCCGCATTTGAGCGTAGACCAGTTCTTAGTGCTATTGGATAAAACTGACTTTAAGGATAAGTCCTTCAAGATCCTGGGGGGTTTGAGCAAGCTCCAGGCGTTGGCGGGTCACCCTGCTGAGAAGGATCTTATGGCCTTCGCTCGAGTGCTTTCTATGGCGAGGAAGTACATCAAGTTTGGTAAATCTCTGCAGAGTTACCGCCAGTTGGATGCCGAAGTTAAACCTGTCGGTGATCTTCCTGCGAGTTACGTTAAGTTCGAGGAGTGGGTCGACTTCGTACAGTTGCTTGTTGAAGACCTCAACACCCTACACAAGGGGAGGTTCTTGAAAGCTTTGGGTATCCCCAACATACCCAGATTAGATCGGCTCGAGGACCAAGCATGGTGGCTATGGAGCGGAGTAAGTTCCTGCCTGTTCGATTCCTCGACATTTGAAGCATTTCTGGCGTCAAACATATCTATTGAGCATTTCAGCCATGAAACTCTGTTTTGGGAATTAATGCATTATCAAATCTCTATGATGGGTCTCCCTCAGTATCGCGATATCTCCTACCTAGATACATGTGTGTTCAGGTGGCTTGGGTTCTCTACTATGCGAAGTTCAAGGTGGCCCGTGAGAAGTGGTTGAAAGCGAAGTTGGACAGCTCGGATCCTAACGACGACGTTAAAGTGAAAGCCGCCTATGTTGCAATGATTATGCAGCTCTCGGCCCTGGTGAAGATCTCGTGCGAGTTCACCGAGTCAACGTTAGCGTTGGGGTATGTACCGATGTATCTCAAGATGAACTATCCGAAGGCTTTGAAAGTCCTTCAAGTACTGTGTTCATTGATGAGTGCGACAAGCTCCATGCATAAGCTGCTCATCAATCAACAAAAGCTCATGAGTAGTCGAAGCAAGTAATCCAGTGAACAACTAGATATTACACGATAAATAGATCTAGATATAACTATCATATTTTGTGTAGGAATGTTTTCATCATGACATCTGTTGGGGTTGCGCTGCTTCTGGGTGTGAGTGGGAGGCCGAGTGAGTAGGAAATAAACGAAACCAGTGGTAGCACGGGAATAACTCAACGATAATGATAATCGAGGTATTATTAAGAGAACGAGACCATCGCCGAATGCTAGCGCTCATGTGTCTTGAAATCATATTTTCTCGACATATCCCGCTAAGAGTGTGTGAGGCACCGTCATTATTGCGAAGTGGAATGCCGTCGTGTTGCTCTGAGATAGAGCTATTTCGACCCGCCCAGATCAGTTGGGATCTGCCTGATAACAGTAGTGAGACTCATAGTGCGGACTCTCACAATGGGGAACTGACAATGCAACACTGCCGTTAGACTATTTGAACTCGTAAAGCAGATTTGGATATAGCCCATAGGATGGTTTCATCGCAGTCTCACCAGACGGCTACTCGCACAACTTGGAGGTCCGACTGGATAGAGTCTTGCCATATGAGATACTCACAACGACTACCTCAACTGAGGATGGTCGTTCGCTGCAACGATAGCTTTCCTATATACTCGGTCCCCTCACTGTGTGGTTCACCTCATCGACTTCGGAATCGCTCTTAGCCCGAGCACTCCAATGGGTCTAGCCTCTCCCGGAACCTTTATAATCGAAGCCATAGTTTGCGTGTCTTATGAAGGTGGTCAACACTTGAGCATATGCCGGCTACGCCTTAGACCATCCGCAGCGAGCAATGTGAAGATCATGTGTGTAGGATTATCCTACGTGAACTTATAATGTTCCCGTCAACTTGACCGGCTTTCCAGCTTGTCTCAGGCTAGCAATGTGCGTGAAAATGATTAACCTCGCTCAAATGCCATTTCCGTCACAGTTTCCGAACTTTGTTCTGAGAATTCCTCTCTTATCATTGGGTCGGGAGCGTCGACTAGCAAACGGTATTTTGGCAACTTCCGGTGTAGGATCTCTAATCCTCTACTTCGGACGTTCGTGCGCCGTGACGCTATTCGATGTACCAACATTACTTTCGGATTGTGGACATGAAAACCACCGATCGCCAGTGTGACTGGGCGGATATGATATTCTATGTTTCAGCTAACCTATTGTTCCGCCAAGAGAGTCCAACTAGTGACTATCCCTTGGCGGAGAGAGTGACGCTCCGGCTAGTGCTTACGAAAACTTGAGCGTGACTTGAGGGCGACTGGTGAGTAGCTCACTCAGCGACCAGACGGATCGCGCTCGAGACGCGCTCAGCATCGTTTCTCTATTGCAACGCATACCTTCCATCTAATGAGCGGGGCTCATTCTCCACTAATCGCGGGGGATTGCCTTGCGATAACTTATGGTTGACTCAGAGGGAGTCCAGCATGCTGTCTTACTTATTGTGTGCTCGCGTGCAGTCGCTGTGAGGCATCGGTAACATCTCATATTCGCTTCCTTGGGACGGTCGTACGCGCTAATTATAGCATCTGCAACGGTTGTCTTGCTTTTGGGGATGATTTGATTCTCTCAAGGTTTCGCATTCTGGAAGTGGCATCAGGTTTGCCTTCAAAAATTCACAGTTTCGCTATGAACGAGCCGGCCAGGCTATCCCACATAGACGAGAGGCTTTTTCCATCTCTGAAACCCCTCTCAGGGAACGCCTTGGTTGGTGTCCTGATTCAGAGGAAGCGATCCACAACTAATGAGCTGACAACCCGTAGGGTTAGTCCTCGGTTTCAAATGAAAATTGGGGAGGTCATCCACCACTATGAAGATAGTGACCTTCTCATCGTCCAATACCGAGACGGCTCGCGGGAGGTGAGTCTGATGCATCCAACAACTTCACCCATGTTACGTCTCCTCTGCCTTCTCATTGCTTCCACCGGCTTCTCTACCAACCTTGAGCATGCTCGGGGGTGGCTTTGTCTCTCACTACTATCCCCTCGGTATCAGGTTCTCACTGAGCACGAGGTGAAGGAGTTCGCACTCCCTGGTAACGCCTACGTGATGATGGGGTATGACAAGCCCTCGCTCCGCACAAAACGAGGGAGCTCGTCGTCTACCGAAGCATCTGGCAAGCCGTCTGACGAGTCCCCATCTAAAGCAGTGTGAGTATCTCTTCATCGGGAGTTGACGTTGAAGCTAGACACATCGCATGTGCTGCGATGATTTTTACTTGACCGTATAGGCGTTCCTCACGGGGGTCCGCCAGGCTGGCTTCTTCCTTACATTGACACTCTTTGATTCCTTCGTCCATGTCTCAGGATCGCTACCCCAGGGAATCCGAGGGTCGATAGCAAAGATAGAACACCACCCAACGTGGCGATGACTCCCAAGCCCTTGACGAGCTCAGCAACTGCGAGAGCATCTAGGCCGTCTAAGAAAAGAAAAACTTCAAGTCTCCCAACAGCACTTCTGGAGAGTGAGTATTATGAATCAATTGCTGTCCTCCTGGCCCTTGTGATTGGTCCTTGCCTGGAGGATGTCCTTTCAGCGCCGGCTCGTAAGTCGTCTCCCTCGTCCTCTACGGGTCGTTCGGCAAGTCCACCGATCTTCTCGCCTGACTACAGCGGTTCGCCTGGGACGGACATGCATGCTAATGACGAAGTGCAGATTCTCTCGCCTGCCGACGATGCAGAAATCGTCACACTGGAGGACGGCGATCCCGCGTTGTCTCGCGCAGGTGGGTTCAACCCTCACATGTTGCCCGTTGCCATATATCCGTTCCATAGGTGCCTTGAATTGTTACTACAATCCTCTGTTTGTGAAGCACATAGGTGTTGGTCCAGACACGGCTGGTCAATGGCTGAGGCACTCTATCTTGGCCTTGCGTCCCTCGATAAATACTGGTCGTGTGAGACTCATCACCAAACCGTCCGCTAGGGTCTCAATCAAGGACATTGCTGCCGTTGGTGTGCACTCTGAAGCATACCTGCAAGGCCTTGGTGCTGTTGACAAATGGCTCAAGGGGAAGTCTCATGAGCTGAAGAGAGAAGTCGTCCTCGACCTTTGTAGCGATGCTTGTCGAGACATAATGAAGCAGGCCACTGGCCGGAAATTGGGGCTTGCCCTCAGTCCCCGTGAGTGCATCATGGACCGCCACACTCTGGACGTCGGTCTCCTCTCATGCGGTATGATGAGAGACGCTCTTATCGAACTTCTCGGAAGACGTGACTGTTATGATGGTGGTCGGTCAGAGCGTGCGCCGAAGTCGACACTTGTGCTCACCAGGACAACCGGTCATCAAGTTCCCGTCTTCCTGGGGCCTGAGGACGAGCGGGTTATCTCTGAACACCTACGTTGTGAGTCGTGTGACCGATCAACAGATGAGAGCAAGATGCTCGTGTGTGACAATGATGCATGTCAGAGAGGCTATCATATTGGGTGCCTTTCTCCCCCTCTATCATCGGATGTTCTGAAGGACCCCAATTTCAGTGAGCAGCAGTGGTTTTGCCCTCACTGTGAAGGAAACATATTGCACGCTGACGAGGAGGAGTCGGACAGTGAGAGTGAGGCCGAAAATGAGCTACTTGCTTTGGACCTCGATCTCAACAAGCACGGTGGTCCAATGAACGTGAAGCCAGGGGACGAGGTCGCCTGTGGTGGACATTTCATCAACTCGGTTGCTTTTGCGATCAAGAGCGTTCGTGCATCCCGTAGGGTATCAAGGGTCGCGATCCTAGACTTTGGTCTGTACCACGGCTGTGGCAACGAATGGTTGTTTTACCGAGATCCGAGTGTACTTACTATGTCCCTCCATCGTTATGGTAGAAATAGACGGGGAGAGACTATACTACCCGGTACGGGCTCCCACAAGAGACTCGGCGAGAAGTGTGCTCTCGGCAAGAATATCAATTTGGAGGTTCCCGCAGGCTGGGGTGATTTTGAGTACGTTTCCAGTGTCCGCGAGATTTTGATTCCAATTCTGCAGCAATATCGACCAGAAGCGATAGTTTTGGTGACAACCTTTGATACGTTGGATTCCAGCAATACTCAGCGTTGCTATTTGAGCAGAGATGCTGATTTGAAGCTCACGCCTGGTTTTTTCGAGTGGCTCCCATGGGCAATTAGAACTTCCTTGCCGGAAGCATCAGTCCTGGCCTCAGTGGAGGGTGGATATGATCCCTTGCGGATGGGTGAAGTTATGAGGTGTTTCTCGGCTGGTCTTGCGGGACCCACGGGGGGCAAAGGAGCACCCGTCGAGTTCGAGAAAGCGACCGAGGAAGCCCAAACTACTAGAGTAAGATTAATTCGTACAATGCGATAGTTTGTCATGGTTCGTATGTTCTTAGGCCGATTGGGAGGCTCATGTGTCCCCTCAAGTACGGTTATATCGCTCAGCTGGATGGAAACTGGAGAGTCCATCTGCCAGCGGCGAAGGACGGAATTGACTTTCGTTCTCTTGCCTTCGATAGCCTAGCAGTGAAGTAGATATATGGGACAGTGCTCATAAGGCACCGTCTCCCTCTTTACCATTATATAATATTTTCCCGACGGATTTCACCCGTCATCAGACGTTACTTCTAAATCAAATGCCTAACCTCTTGCCTTCATCATCAACACACTGTCGACAATCTCTGTACTGTCTGACGTATAATATTTTGTTCAATACCAGCAAATGGATAATGTATGTGCCGACGCTCAAGCTAGACGCCAGCTCGAGTTTATAGTAGGTCAATTGTTGAGTCTGTTCGGCTAGATTTGTCTGATGGCTATACGCCGCGACAGGAGCATGGTTGGTGAATCTCCGCTGTTGAGTACAATGCACTATTCGCGAATCTATCTTTATACTCGCATTGACACTTGCATACGATATTCACCCATGATTGACACTTGCATATGATATTAACACGCTCACCTTACCGAGTCATCGGTATGAAACTGCCGTCGCCCATTGTTCAAACTATATCGTTTGGGTTTCCGGACCAACCTATCATTTAGCCAGTGGAGCACCAACTAGTTCGAGCATCCTCGTCAGGCGAACCTGGAATTCCCATGATACACACCGCAAGAGGCGCTGGTACTGTCGCATGCTCTCTATCACCAACGCTGATTCATCATGCCGGGTGTATTCAACATAGTAGTCAACTGAGAAAACGCTGAAAATACGTCTGAAAACGGGCTCATCGATAAAGACCTGGGTTGATAGCACATTCATGGTGTGGCAAATTGTGCTGCCTTTAAAAGCATGCATATCTTGTAATTCGAGATCATCAGTCCCTCAAGTCAGGTCAGAGGTGCCGTGAACTGTTCTGAATGTGCTAATTACCCTTTGAGGAGGCACTTTAGTGAAATGACTGTATCTTTTATTACGCCAAGTCTCACCCACCAGTGATGTAACATCACTGATGCTGTCACATAAAAGAGAAGTACAAAGTGATATAACATTCTTCTTCGAACCACTCTTTCAGACTGGTTGCCCAGAAGGTCTTAGACTGCATAGAGTCGAGTCACAATCACCCCATTCATCAAGTTTAACGAATAACGCAACAGACTATATCTTTGTAACCGTTGATGACTTATGAAAGAGACAGCAATGTTAGTAGCATAAAATGCCACCCCATACTTCAGCGTACACAATATCCAACGAAGACACGCCTTATACTCCGCAAAGCCACGGTTCAAGCAGCGAACAGAGAGAGACGACTAAGAAAATACTGGAATTGATGTCGATTATACTCCAGAGACATTTTCGTCAACCGATCAATGCGAGCGAGTCAGGCAAAACACCAAAATAGCATCAACATTACCGTGACCGCTACGCAAACCTATCCCAGTGCTTCTTCATCGAAGTAGCTACTCATAAGTTGCTTTCGTAGTAATAACTACCAGATGTTGGTAACACACGAGAGGATAACGCGGACTACAATATTATGGACGGATAGACCTCTTCAGAATCATCATCTTGACTCAGATCGAAACAAGAAATTATCGCGGCAAATATTATCGATACTCAAACACCATACAGTCCTGCCGATCATTTCGACTCAATAACCCTCGCACAATGAGATGATAAACGACGTCATTAGCGGCAGCAACAGTTGTCGATTTTGCATAGTAACGACAACAGACGTTCACGAAGATGGGAGATAGAACACACTCATGATGACTGCTTAAGCTGGCAAACTGCCACGGTTCCTCAACAACACATATCATATCATCTACTAAGTTATAAAGGAGGAGTATCTGATTGTTTTCAGTTACCCACTAGGAATCGCGTGTTGAACCTTAATAGCAGCAGCATTAGCAGCAGTACTGATAGCTTCATGGTCATCATAGAAATACCACCAACGCGATCTCTCTAGAAGAAATACTACACTACAAGACCAGTGGAGTTGTATCATCATAGGTCCAATTGGCAACTGAGCTGCTGCAAATAGACCTTCATACAGAGGAATGCTACTGGAGCCAATCCAGTAGCTCCAAAGAGACAACCAATTCGTCGAACTTTATCGCTTGCACTACACCACTGTCTTTAGAGGCGTCACCTTTGTCTGTGTTGAGCTTGGCCGCATCGAAGTCGACATAGAACGCATTACCCATGAGGACCTTTGTACCACTACACAGGTCACCAATACTGATACGGAACTTCATACGAGCTCCTTGAGGACAGTCCAGCTCTACAGCAACACACCCAGGAGCCGATTTGCCGTTGATGCCGAACGGGAAGAACTTGAACTTCATCGGAGGACCAGGTGTGAAGTCATCGAGGGGCAGTCGAAAGGTTGCACTAACCAAGCCTCCACCAGGGGCTACGGTCTTCAACTGATCACGGACGGCTCCCAAGTTCCAACTAACTTTACGAAGTTGCGCGTTGACACGTACTCCTTGTTGGAGATGGGCATTTCTGAAGAGCTGCTCGATACTGCTGGTGTTAGAGCCGAAGGACTTGGACTGGATCGAAGATTGGGGAGACTTCTGCTCTTGCTTATTATGCGGTACGAATGGTGGCGCAGTAGCAGACAGCGAAGAATGGCGAGGTACGAAGGCGGGGGCGTTAGCGGACAACGGAGTAGTGGGATGACGAGAATTGTCGTTAGACGAATGCCTAAAAACAGAGATTGAGACAAAGACAAGGAAGTCAAACTTACTTGGCCGACTTATCACTGCTCTCGCTATTAGAGGGTTGATGGGTGAGCATGCCACCATCACTGGTGGTGGCTGCCTCCATCTGAGCTTGGGCGTGAGCGAGGAGACTGGTGAGAGCGATTTTCTGTTGTTGCTTCGTTGAAGCATCTTCAGGCTTCTTAGGACTGCCGATGTGTAGCTGCTTCTTGATCAAGGCAGTAGCGTCGACAGCAGGTGCTGCTCCGGTTGTTGGGATGGAGGGGGAAGCCATTACTAAGCGGGCGTCCATGGTCTCAATAGAATTGAACTTGCCATGCTCATCTTTAATTTCCCATCTAAATCCAGAATCAGACTCGTTCACACGTTTCACGCACCGAGCCACGACAGATAAGTTACCACCTTCAGCCGAGCTCTCGTCTAGTGAGCCCACCACCCAGCCAGCCAACCCCTTCCCAGGAGGTTCAGGGCCCCCTAGTTCCGGGTGACCTTCGCCATAACACATGATTCTCTTGGGCCCGTCGGAGTTTCCCACAGCGATTTTTGTATAGCAGAATTGCCACTTCTTGTCGAGGTTGTCCTCACCGGAGGGTTGAAGCACATATCCTCCATTGACATCATCAGCGTGAGGACCAGTAGCACCAGTTAGCTGAACATGGCTCGGGAAGGGCACACCAGCGTTACCGGGGAGGTGGGCGGTGGTAACGGCAGCTCCAGCAGGCTTACCAGTAGAGTTATGAGTAGTACTCGCAGCGACTAGAGGCATGTGATTTGCTCGATAGGCTTTATCACATCAACTAGAGCAACACACGGTCCCTGTATCGAGAGAAGCCAAACCGAACACGCGACACAAGCTAGTAGACAACGCAGGATCAATCCGAGGGGAATGTGAGAAAAACGAAGTTGTCACGTCTATACATAATGAAACCTACAGTCCAATGATTCAAGGAAAGCGGAGATGAACGAGAGCTAGGACTAGTACCCTATGGTAATGGGTGAGGTGATCGATTATCACATTGACCCAAAAGAAATCCCAAGATTGTCCCAACGAACATGGTCAACAACTTCTGATGTATCCAACCCTCCAGGGGCCGTATAAGTACGTCTCGACTACCTGCTTGAGGGGCCGCACTCAGTAGTTGAACCCGAGTATCCAAGGAAACAGCCAATCGCGGCGAGCGAGACACTCTCACAGCGGAGCGAAGTTCAAATCTGCGGTTCACTATTTTCTGTCACTTCGAGGCTCGGATTCTTGGACCGTCTAACGTGCCTTTTTTGAGTTCCTTGACTAATGGCATCTCTCGAAACTGTGAATCCTCACTCCTCCAGCTTTGTGCCGAAGGTGTACGAAGCACCAGAAGGAGCTTCACCGAAGGAACAGTCCCTTGCAAAATGGAAGTACTACGGCGAGCCGTTTATCTCGTCAGGCCGAGCGTGGTCAGTGCGTGTCCAGCAGCCATTGGTTAGGTCGGCAGTCGGGTGTCCTATTTATGAAGATGCGAAGCCTCGCCTGACGTTCGAGTTCAACTATCACGATTTCGTATTGGCGGATGTTCGACTCATGCGCCTGCAGGACAGTGAGGATGGTGTCCGTCTTGAACTCTTCTATGATGGAGAGATCGCTGATGTTGGTAGGCCGCGAGTTCAAT
The DNA here is from genome assembly GCF_000006405.1 of Perkinsus marinus ATCC 50983. NCBI lineage: Eukaryota > Perkinsozoa > Perkinsida > Perkinsidae > Perkinsus > Perkinsus marinus. The sequence goes on from NW_003211646.1 coordinate 222,486, forward strand.
TCTCTGCTCCTGCATTCCGGATTAGGCACCGACCTTGTGGGATTCGTCAACGCCATTCAAGCATCAGTTTCAAAGGGTTTGCAGGAACGGAAAATGCAGAGGTTCCGACACATGCTCGAACGAAAGAATGCTGGTCATGTCGAGGAGTGGCAGAAGTATATGAAAGAGGTAAAGCCGAGTTCAACTGTGGGTACTGGTAGTGAAGTGTCGCTTGTTTGTAGACTAATGAAAAGGGCGATGTCGAGATTAAGTTGGATATTGATCTCAATGGAGCCACTTCGGCAGAGGATGATAATTCTCCTTTCCGAGAGGCTGGCTGCGTGCTCTCATTCGTGGTACTACTTCCGTTTGTCATACATTGGGACCACCAACACTGCTTTGTAGGCGGTATCAGTGACAGCGTCGCCCGGCACGGCAGACCTTTTGGGGGAGATATGTTTTCCTGAGTGAGCCGAGGTCGTTTTATGCCATCTCGATGTTCTGTGTGGTTGAGGTACTTTCTGGATAAGGACTGCTCTGAGCGCAAGGCTTTCATGGACAAGCAAGATGAGGCAACATTCCCACGCTGGCTTTATCTCTTCTTAATTCCAATTGTAATACTGGCGAGTTCCCGTCCTATCTCACCGTTGGTCGCTCCTTTGTGACGTGATAGAATAGAATTCGCCTTCAAATGTCTCTTTCCCTTTTCAGGCCATCTGCTTTGTCGCCGTCGTTTTTGCCTGGAGTAGGATTGCGCAGGTGTTGTATGACAAGTACTTCATCGCCAACGGGGACTTGCCTGACATGGGCACTTCTTCGGCTGCCTTGAACTTCACGACTGAGCTATGATGGTTTCTCTGTTCCTGCTGGCCTGCACTCAATACCACTTGTAATTTCGTAGCTTGTAAAGCCTAGCATACATCACCGCTGTTCAGTTGCACCGTTTCGTGTACTGAGTCTTGTCTCGAGTTGTGTCGTAGTCAGAGGTGTGGTATTCGGGAGGCTCGAGATAAGAATGTGGATGCTCGGCCCAGCTTGCTTATGCTCATGTGGCGATCTCCATGCCCTACGCTGAGATGCCACTTGGGAGTGTCCCCCTATTTACGAATATCGACGCGTCAATATGGCTATGTCGAACCAAAAGATCCGACGCAGTTGGCGGGTAATGACTATGGGAGACCTCAAGGCACGAGGCTATGACGCTTAGGTCTTTCGGGCCCTTATGTGGCCCCACGCACCAACATGACTCAACAGTCGGTCCTTGATACGATGCTGCCGAAAGAGCTTAAGAAAATGGACTTGACTCGGTAGCCTCGATTTAGCGTTGAGAAACTATTAGTGGCATGCAGGATCTACCAGATGATACCTCCTGGCGGTATGTCTGAGTTCTTTCTTAAACGTCTCCATAAGGCGATGCGGAAAGGGGGCAATCCAGCCAGAGTAGGCTAGCAGAAGTTTTGGTCGTGGATCATACCTATAGGTACTTGGGCTCTACAAACAATACCAAAGACGAGAAGATTACCCCTCGATGGAGTTCCTAGTCCGGTACTAACGGCAGCAGCGGTCTACTGATCGTAAAGCAGAGGATGACGACTGTATTCTGTAGGTGTATGATATGCCTTGGTTATTGCTTTGATTGGCACTCCTTCTGGTCGGTTCGGGACCGACAAGTCCTCACGTCTACGAAAATGTTCCGTTTTTTAGCCTCCGACCTGGTCAGTGGAGCTGATAAGGTACTACTGTGCCTTGGGATGGCGACCAGGTTGAAGTTGGTGTATGACCGGCTCAGATACGCCCCCGCGACCATCTGGGTCTGCTGTATGCCCTGGCGTGTCTTCACTATCGGCCGCCAGCTCTGGTTCCTATTATACTACAGGGGATCGAGAGTGAGCTCGTCGAGTATCGTCTACGCTAGTTTTAATTGGTATCAGGTAATATATCCCAGTACCGTCTAGAGGCTCTGGCCAATGCTGCACATAGCATGGCAGTGCTCGGTCTTGGTGACAAACAGGGCGAAAATAGGTTCAATTCTTTCCGGGGAGGGGACGGCAAAAGACGTAGTGCTATGGAGAGGTTGCAGAACGGTTGAATGTTGGGATTTAGACTCTAAGGAGCTGATGGTGGTCTACGAGTGTTACAACAAGGATTTCAGCGGCCTCTTGGAGCGAGTTGTGAGTGAGGCATTTGTACGTTATGGCAGTATACCGGAGGCTGGATCCATCAACGACTGGGCGCAGTTGGCTTATGCTATGACTTTGCACGGAATGTAGACCGGTTCACATTATCGGCCTAACGTAAGGGCTATCGGCCAGGTACGATCTCCAAGGTCCTTCGGGTGAGTTCATACTGCCTGCTTTCTTGGCTAACGCTTGCAGTGGGATAACGAGTGAGAAAATTGCAGACGGCATGGGTAGGATGGCGCTGATGAGTAAGTTTGATGTTCGTTGGGTAGGTTGGGCCGGATACCATTTGTATTTGACCTTGTACTCATTGGACGTCGAGAAGCCTGAGGTGGAAATCCCAGCGAAGAAGGCTGTGCCGATGGAAGTTCAGTTGAAACTGCACACAACGTGGCTCCGGAATGTAAGGAGCCGGACAAATGGTATCGGGAATGAGATTAGCAGATATTGCTACCGGCCCAACCGCAAGGCTCAGAGAAGCTACAGCTGGACGTTGACGCAGCTTTCAAGCGCACCAACACTCAAGCTCTCATCAACTGTAGTGTTGGACGTCCAGGTGCAATCGAGCCGCCGCTCGGTTCCTTTGTATTTTCCATTTCGCAGACGATGAGCAGCATACCATATTCGCTGGCCACAAACTTAATCCTGGAATAGCATTCGAGTACGACTATCTGCACCCAGTTGCGCCTGATACGCCTAAAGTGAGATGTGTCACGATGAGTGTGCATTCATTGATAGTCGTCTTGTTAGGTTTCTGGGATAGTAGCGCATAAGCTACGGCTTATGCGACACTTCGGTATCTACTCTGTTGTGGTGCATGACTGCTTCTGGAGCAAACTCACGGATGACCAGAAAGATGAACAAGTTGTAGTGTTACGAACAAAATTAGGGTGAGTGGATTCCATCGTTGGCGGAAGAGAGTAACGTTATCGAAGCTCAGTTACATTCACGATAAGGCGATGGAAGATAGTGCCGTGCGAGATCATCGCCAATCTCGGCATCGAGCGTCGCCACCCAACACGGGCTTGCCTTACTCAGGCGATATCCACCCGGTACCGGAACAGCAACGTGCTACCGCTAGGAAATGACATGTTTCCTCAAGTGCTGAGTTTCTGTAACTTCCCTTGTTTTGCGTGAAGTTACAATGCCAGATGTCTCTGACTGAGTCTTGATTATACAACAGACTGAAAGTATCCGTTTGTTATGAAAATTTCATAATGAAATAACAGTTGATTTCATAATTCACAGTCAAAAGTTGAGTCATAAATGAGAAAGCGTTAGGTGATCGGGACCGACCAACAGGATTCTAGATCCACTCAAGCTGCTGTAGTCTATCGGTCTCCGATAATCCCTGCGATATGCGTGTTTCGCCACTTCTCTCTGGACACAAGAATCTCACTAGTAGAGGAAAAGAGGCATCGACTCATTCATTGCGTCACGTATGGCCTCATTCCCAGTGGGATTCTCCCACCCTATGCATCCCAGTGAGATGAGTGCCTAACTCATCGGCGGCTGGGAGGTAGCTGAGCTGACGAAGGTGAGAGCAGAGCAGGAATGGATTTGGATTCGATGGGGGCTCATTCGACTCGAACAATTCGACGGTCCTCGCAGCGACCTGGCGGATTGTCAGGGTAAGATCACTTGTATAAAGTGGCACATTAGTTGTTGTTCAAAAGGATGCCTTTCGACATCCGGCTTAATGAGATTCCCGGTTATTGCCCGTAAGGGGATAGCAAAACGGGATCATTGTGTCAGAGCCGAGACCAAGATTAGTCATCTCGTTCTCGGTATGCGATAGGTAAATAATAATTATTTACTTCAATTATTGAAGTAGTAAACAGTGGTCACCAGTCACTGTCGGTGACGGAGACACTCTTTTGGGCACAGCGTGTCCTACCCAACACTGTATCTATATGTATAGATACACAGTGTTGAGTAAGTCGAAACTGTTTCCACACGCCTTACTATATTCGAATGCAGTTCATTGGTCTCCGTGATTTATCACTGATAAATTATCAGAACCCGGGGAACGTGAAGCGATGTACCCTGGCTAGGATCTCTATAGTCTGCAACGCTGAGCGTGCCTACGTATTAGCGCTCAAGAGTTTCTTGAAAAGAGGTGATTGTGCTGTAACTTACCTATTCACGTTCCGTGATTGAGGGATTTGGCCCTTGCGAGAGCTGCCGTCGTCGAGACTGCCGGTTGTAGATCACCTTCTTTGGTTACTTTGCTCGGAAAGATTTTGCCGAGATGTGACGTCTCCGTTAGATTATAGTATGACCATCATACCCAACATACTATACTCTTTCTGCCTTTAATATCGATCTAATAGATCGATATTAAAGGATAGTATCCCGTCCTCGGTATCGTTGTCGCAGGGAGCACTCCCTACAGAGAACTTCAAGTCTGTTTCCGGAAGATCAAGTCCCGCATCGATATCATATCGTGCAGGATGGTTGAACCATCATGGTTTCACTGTGTTCACAGACAATTTCTGTTGCGGCAGATTCTCCGACAGCACGCGATCTACTGAAGTCGATGCGTAGGGTATCCAATATCGGCTCCTGATGTGCAGCTCGTATACGTTACATCAGAACGTCCGCTTTTGACTTCATGCTCAACGCAAAGCTCTACTTTGCCATCTGCGCGGTATTGGAGGCTCCAATTTGGAGCACTTTCCGCTCGTTCGAGCAATCATTTTATATCTCCGGAAGGGAATCAGCCTGATTCAATCAGGAGCTTTTGAGGAGGCAGAGCGCGGAAAAAGCTGAAGTCGATGGAGGCAAGGATGCCAGTCCGACGACGTCCAGAAGCGTCTTGTCGTAAGACTCTCATGACGCTCTGTGCGTCAAACGCTACCAAATGTTGAGATGCTACAAAGACCGCTCAGTGTCACGGTGCCGATAATGGCTCGGTAACCTCACTAACAGAGGACTTCTGGATCAACTACACCAGTCTCTTACGACACATTGATGGCTCTTGGTCTAGTGACGAATCTTCGGAAAAGGAAGGAGTCTCCACTGGGTCGATCCGCTCCGGAAGGAGCTCTTCTTCAGCAGCCGAGGCTGTCTGCTGAGGTTGGACAGCGATGTCTGCTGAGGTTGGAGCGGTTTCGCTAGAGTTGACCTGTATTCCAGAACAATACAAGACTATCACACCATGTGATTCGCCAGACCTAAGACTTAGAGTCTAAAATTCAGACGTGGTCGAGCTGGATGCTGCTGATTCTGTCTAGCGGTATGATACCGCCGGTATCCCATTTGTTTGGCGATAAGATTCAGGCATGACACGCACGTACATTCCGCATTATCAGTAAGGATCTCCAGGGCGGATATTTTCAAAGACATTTCTACGAGTTGAGTTGAGCTATATACGTCTGCTCTGAAGCGGAATATGAACTCTTGAGCGAGCTAGTCTATGAGGCTACGGCTGTAGTACTAGTACGATAGCCTCACGATGAGCCTCCAATGGCCTGGTGAAGCATCGGCTGTATAGTGGCTGGCCGGATTCCCTCATCATCAATAAATCAGGGTGTCGGAAAAGGGGTTCCAAAACGGCCGAAAGTTTCAGAGGAAACTTTCCGGGAATTTTCCCGAAAGTTTCGGAAAGTTGGGCAACCCACACTGTGGGTCTCCGTCGCACGGCGCTTTCAAGGATGTGGCACGCCCCAAGACCGTCGTCGGTGAGCCTGACGGTTGGCCCTCGGCTCTGATTATCCTGAGGCGGCAATGGGTGTTCAGGAGTGCAGACGCACTTGGTTATGCACCAGCGATCGTTTTCTGGGGACTTTGCCCAGCTACACAGCTTCGCTTCCAATTTTGTCCTATCTGGTCACGCGCAGAATGCGGTCAGTATGGGGGCTATCTTGAGAGTGAGACGAGGGGCCACTCTGCAATCTAAAGTGGATATTTTTAATGGGTTATCAAATTTCGCCTTATCCCGTCGTCGGGCCTTGTACCAAAAAACCGTCGATCACTGGCGCGAGGAGACACTCTTCCGGTATGACCCGAGTCTGAAGGAATTGCCAGATTCCGAGCTTGCCATCCTTGATCCAGGGGGCCGGATGACCTATTACCTCTTGCGTAATAGGTTTATTACCGATTATCAGAGATGCAAACCCAGTTTGCTACAGGAACTCTCAGCTCACAAGGTTGACGGAGTCTCGAAGCTCGACCACAGCAGAGCTGCGTCGAAGAAGCTGACGATAATACGCGCTGGGGGGCTACATATGCTGTAGTATCGACGGCAATAATGTCATACATAATATCGGTGTCACAGGAGGCATTTCCTATAAAGAGCTTGAAGTCTGCTTCCGAGAGCTCAAGTCCCGTATGGATGTCGGGGAGGATGGACTCACTGTTTTCACGGACAATGCATGTTGTGGCAGCTCCTCCAGCTTACGATCGACAAAAGTGGATGCGTGCGGTATCCCAGATCGTCTCATCCAAACCAAATCAAATTGTTTGCATTCTATTCTACGCTTAACGCGGAGTTGCAATTTGCGATCCGTGCGGTATGGCAGCTTCTCCCGCTCGCTCAAGCAGGCCTCTTTCGTATCTCCGAAGGGGGATCTGGAGATTCTGAGGAGCCAGACTGCGAAGGAAGCTGGTGTCGATGGTAACAAAGATGCCAACATCCCGCCGACGTCCAAAAGTGTCTTACGTCGTTTTGTACCAAATGCTGAGATGCTATGGAGGCGGTTAGAGCGCGTGGTGAATTGCTATGTTGCGCTCGACGAGGAGGCCGCTCAGTGTCACGACGCCAATAATGGGTCGGTCACCTTTCTGACAGAAAACTTCTGGATGAAGTACACCAGTCTACTACGGCACATTGACAGCTCCTGTGCCAATGACGACCCTTCCTCTCAAGTTTACATCAAGGATGCGTCTGGCGCATACCGGTGTCGGAGATCTACCTCGCACTGCGAGTCGAGGCATTCCGTGATACGCCGCTCAATGGCATCTCTGACTCGGTGCGGGCCAGCTCTATGGGACGCTCGACTTTTCTGGGATGTCACTATGGCGCATCGGAGAACCACCGGTGGTGGTTCCCAACAACTCGGTGGTAGTCCACCACCGAGTTGTTGGGCGCGCCCGTCACTTCCATCCCTTTCATTCTCGAGGAGCTGAGTCTTACGGATGCCTCGGGCAAGCCGATGTCTTTCGTAGGGGATGGCAATAGTACTTTCGGCTCCGACTACTTGCGTGACGCAATTTGTGTCAGAGTGACAAGAAGTTGTACGACGATCTGTTCTGATGCACCTGAGACGGATGGAGATGAAGGTTGGGAATATACAGAGACAGAGGGTGAGGGACACCGGGAAGGGATGCCCACAAGGGGCCATTTTGTCGCCGTTGATCTTCGCTACAGTGGTACATAAAATCTGTGAGGAATGTTCCGAAGAATTGGAAAGAGTGCTGCCCAACTGTAGGGTGAGTATCCTCGGCTATGCTGACGATATTTACTTGTGCATTGAGCTCAAGGATCCGAGATCGTGTGAGCAGGCGGAGAGAATAATATCGGAGAGCCTAGACATTGTGGCGCGCATATCTGGGGAGTACGGCCTTCGGCTGAACCAAGCCAAAACAGCAATATGCTGCAACTTTAAAGGGTTGGAGGAACTACCGACGTATAACAAAAGCATGTAAATTCTCGGAATCACGCTCACAGCAACCCACAGCTTTACCCTGCACCTCAAGGAAAGATTACTGAAGGCCAGGCAAGTGACGAATAGGCTAATGTTTATGATTAAGGGGAGATATGGCCTGAACGTAAGGAACTGCCTAAGCATATTGGATAGAGTATTGGTACCCATAGCCACGTATGGTCTGGAGGTATGCTCGCTCAGCTTGTGTAACATATCGTACAAGCGGCAGATTGATTCAATCTACTGTGATTACCTCAGGAAGGCACTTAGGCTTCCGTCGGAAGCCTTCCGAGATCCACCCCGCTACCCTTCATTTATTTGGTGACAAACAGGGCACCGCTGAGCAGGAAGGTATTAGATGGCGTAGTAATACGCCATCATCATACCAAACCGGCAGATGTGCTAGTGAGCAAAAGATCGAAGAAGAAGAGAGAGAAGTGGGAGAGGGAGATAGAGGAGAGAAATATCCCAGCCGGATACGAAGGAGAGGTAGCCTGGAACTCCAAGTCGTATCTGGGGTATTCAATGGACATCCAGCTCTTTGCCGACAAGGAGAGCTCGAT